>NW_028190468.1:0-73359 GCF_048542155.1 Nylanderia fulva
CATTATTTCTAAATGGACATCGAGAAACATCATACTTTTTTGAGCAGGCCGCCATGTTATTTTTCTGAGTCATTAACAAATTGGTACTCTAGAATTACGAGCAATTATTTTTCATTGTACAGGCTAGTATGAATTTCAAATCAAATCTCTATAAACGACTATTATATTTTGTGCACTAAGAATAACATATCGCACTTATTTTCTAGAATCAAATTGTAATCAGTTTTACTTATATGTATGTATATTCAATGTGAACTTGCACCTTGAATAAAATATCACAGTTACTTTTCATGGTAATATATTATTACTAAATTTAGATAATATACACTTTACGTATGTTCACTTTGAACTGGCACCTTGAATAACATATCAGTTACTTTTCGTGATAATTTATTATTAGATCATTTAAATTTTTGAGTACCTTCTTTTGAACATGGCCTGACCTTTTCATTTTTATGATTTTTTTAAGATTTATATTAATTTCAATATATACATATATATATAAATTATTATTTATCTATTACATACGATACGCCTTTTATTCAAATAATAGAAAAAATAATAGAAAAAAAACAAAGAATGAATAAAATTTATTTTTATTTGTTTTTATAAAATTTTTATTCAAAATAATATATTAGCAAAATTATTTATTGTGACTTGTAATCATAATATTACGCTAATCGATGTACAGCATTCATCTTATAAGATTTTCATGTGTTACTACCTGACAATACTATTATAAATAAATGTGAAATTTAATTTGCATTACTTTTATATTTTCATATATAATGAGCAGATGTAAAATATTTCTCATTCGTGTGCGTAATATATTGGTTTTTGTATTTATACTAATTTTACACATATCAAATGCAAGAGAGACAAAGATAGAATGATACTCTCTTCTTGTCAAGCTGTCAGTATGCTAACACGAAAATTTATCCATGAGTATAGATCTATTGAGCTTTGTTCATTCCAAATATTACATAAAAAGAAGTTACGTAGCTTCAAGAAATATTTTTTAATATATTCTTTATATAATAAAGCAGGGAGACAAAGGGTCAAATTTTGCATTATTGCTCTTAAAAATTTATAATAAATTAAATACGATCTCGTGGCTAACCCAACCTTACCCGCTGCTAGCTGCGCATCTCCCCAAGTTATATTATGAATTTTATATTCATCTTTTTTCCAAAAAATCGATCTTTGTCTCCCTGCGGACAATTCTACTGATTAAGAATATCGTAAATTTAATAAGATTCATTAAGTATTTTGGCTAATATATGGGATAAACGAATCCGTAATTCCCGGCCGGCCGATAGGCGTCTCCATCATGTCGCCTGTCGACCCTTAATAAAAGATCACCATTTTCAGCTAATTTAGATATTATCAATTTTCCCTTAACATACAAAAAGCTTTTACATGGTAACGTGTATAAATCCTGATAGGTATTCGTATCTCGTCGCTATGTCCAAGCGATGTGTTGACGTAAGGATTATACGTATGTGTCTCAATTTTGACAATACAGTTATCAAAGATTGGCTCACCACCAATATTCAAAATATCAAGCATTTTTTCGTACAGTGAATCCCAGGGTCTTTAAAAATTCGCGATTCAACGCGCTGAGTTTCCTTTCAGTGTAATGAGATCTCTGATTATTGTCACTTGATACCACTGCAGTTGTTCTCGCAAATGTATTGTCTCGTGTAATGTCACTCGTAAAAATATTGTCTCTCACGTGCTCCGTTTTGTTTAACACAAGCATTACATGCTAATTTTGTCGACGTCGCACATGCAATCTTACAGTAATTTTTTCTCCTCGAAAAGCCAACAATCGTCCTTTTTTATTAACAATACGTATCGTTAGATCAGTAATGCTCCGTACGACGATCGACAGATAAATGATCTGTGCAGGCGTTTCCGATATCTTATATCCTGGCAGCACGCTCGGTGAAAACTTATGTATCGTATGTACGCGCTTGTCATTACTGTATGCACCAGTGGTAACGCTACATTCTATACAAATAATATTCACACTAATAATATTTATGGCATAAAAGGCTAATAAGAGCAGAAGTAATATTACGGTTATAAAAACTAATTTATTACATTTAATCAATATATACTGATAGAAACAATAAAGTTTAAATTAATATAAAATTATAAAAATAAACTCAAAAGTTAAAACAAATAAAAAAGCAAACGTTTCGATCCAATTTTTCGGATCTTCTTCAGCGCAGTACACAAAGCAAATTAAAATCACAAAAATCTAAAGTTCATGTTTAACGTATAAAAGTCTAATAAACATATTTAAACGCGGTTACATCAATAAACGAAATAAAACGTAAGATTAACACTAAGATGATTCTCACTAATCCATCACATTTACGTAACTGTGGGAAGCGCTTCTCTTTAGTTTTCTGTCTACGAGGTTGGCAGGTGTTAAAATATAAAACATTAATTGCATCCTATAAATTAAAATAATTTTCTCTGTTACAAAATTCCAATGTCCATTTTTCCAGGTTCCCTCCTTCATATTTCCAAACCTCATTCGGGATCTCAACTATCCCTGTCGCTTTTCCTTCTTTCAGTTTCTTTATCGCCTTTAACAATTCTTCCCTACTTATTTCCTCTTCCTCCTCCTCCTCTTCTTTGTCTCTCCTGTCCCTTCTCTCTTTTCTTACTCTCCTCTCCTCCACTCCTAGCAACTTCATAAAGTATTCTCTCCACTCTCTCATCTCAATTTCTTCATTTATTCTCTTCCATCTTCTTCTCTCCCTGTTTACTATTTCTCACATTTCTGATTCTCTTTTCACCTCCGCTGCCTTCCTTTCCCATTTTTCGTTTTCTTCCTTTTTCTTCCTCTCACATAATCTCTTGTAATCTCCTTTTCTCCTCCTATATTCTTCCTCCTCTTATCCTTCCCTCCTCCATCTCCTCAGTTCCTTCCTTACTTTCCTTTTCTCTTCTCTACACTCCTCATCCCACCATCTACTCTTCTCTTTCTTCACTTTCCTCCATTCCTCCTCTGTTACTCTCATTGCTTCCTTCAACTTCTCCTCTATTCTCATCCATTCTCCATCTATCTCTTCCTCTTTTTTTCCTAATTCTCCCACTTTTTCCTTAAACCTCCTACGACCTTCCTCATTCCATGCTCCTTTTTTTATCCCTCTTCGATTTTTTCTCCTCTCTCTTCTCTGATTTCCTTCTATCTCCACCTCCACTGGATGATGATCCAAATCCACTTTATCCCTTACCCTTAACTTTCTCACTTTCTCTCCGCTATCTTCATTTCCTAGTACGTAGTCTATTGCCGTGTTCCCTCTTCCTCCTGCAAATGTCCATTCCCCCTCTTCATCTCCTTTTGTATTCCCATTCAGTATGCTCCATCCTCTTTCTCCCATAAATTCCAGCAATTTTCTTCTGCGTTGATTACGCTGTCCTTCGACTTCCTTTTATTTTCCCCTATCCCTTCCTCTCCTGCATTCTCTTTTCTCCCCTAACTCTTCCCTCTTCCTTTCCCGTCCTCGCATTAAAATCTCCTCCTATTATCGTGTAAACCTCCTTCTCCTCTGTCCACTGCTCCATTTTATTACACGCCTCCTCTATTCCTTCTCCTACGTATACTCCTATCACCTTCCATCTTTCTTCCCCCACCTTTATTCTTCCTACCATAAAACCTTCCTTATCGATTTCCATCTTCTTTCCCTTCTCCGCTATCTCCTTTCTTATTCCCATAATCATGCCTCCTATCGCTCTTCCTCTCTTGCTCGTTTTGCCTGCTGCTTGTACTCCCCATGCGTATCCTTTCAGTAGAAATCTTCTGATTTTCTTCCATCCCTTCTCTTCCATCCATGTTTCTGCCAACACTATCACATCTCATTCCTCTAATCCCTTCCAAAAGTCCCTATCCTTGTTCCCTACTCCCGCTACATTCCAAAAAACCACCTTCCATCCTTTCTCTGTCCTTTCCTTTTTCCTTTCCTCATCTATCTCTATCTCAGAATATCTTCTTTTCTCCTCTCCTCTTCCCCCATTACTTTTTTCTTTACATTTCCCTTCTCATCCTTCAAAACCTCTTTTTCCTCATTCCACCTTCACCATTTTTTTCCTATTCTTATCTTGTCATTACTTATCCATGTCCTTTCTCCTCTTTTCTTTTCCTTTCTTGCTATTTCTCCCAACTTCCTTCTTATCTCCCTTTCTTTCCACGTTAAATCCGTGTCTATCCTTTCTTTTCTGCCTTTCAGCTTCTTTTTCTTCTCCATTATCTCCCATTTTTGTTCTTCCTTCTCCAATTCTACCACCACCATCTCTCTCTCCTTCTCTCTGTCCTCCCCTATTTTCCTTATTTTCATTATCTTCACCTTCGCTTCTATCTCCTCTAGCAGTTTCTCCGCCCTCTCTTCTTTTCCCCTCATTAACTGCTAGGCCTTTTATGACGATATTCTTCCTCTTTTCCTCCTTTTCTTCTATTTCCCACTTCCTGTCTATATCCTCTACTCTTTTTTTTGTAATTCCGACCCTATTGTCTTCCCCTTCCTTCTCTGTCCTTCCCTCTTTTCCTCTAACTTTTTCTCCAGTCTTTCTATTCTCCTCTTCATATCTTCCATGTTCTCCTTTATCTCTTTCTTCTCTTCTCTCTATCTTTCCATCTGCTCCTTACAATCTCTCCTTAACTCTTTCATCTCTCCTCTTATCCTTTCCCCCTGTTCCTTTATCTCCTCCCTCAAAGTCCCTATCATCTCCCTCACTTCCTGCCGCATATCCTGTAACAATCTCTTAATCTCTCCCTTTTCCTCTTCCTCTTTATCTCCTTTCTCGGGTGATCTTGTTATCTTATTGCTTCTCTTGAAAATCTCTGCGCCTTCCTCCCCATTCTTCTTCTCTAACTCCTTTTTTTTATCTTCAATAACTTCTCTATATTCCCTAGGCTACCGTTTCTTTTTTTTCCTTTTTTGCCTAGTACTCCTATCACTCCTCCTCTCTTACCTCCCCTGTTTCCTTCATTCTTTCCGCTTAGCATATTTACTCAACCCTTAGAGACCCTAAATCCTATTCTCTTTCCTCTCTATAATCTCCTTTTTTCGTGTTTTCCTTTCTACCTACTTAGTACCTCCCTATGATCTTCCTACTTCTTGTTTCTTATTTCCTAAACTCACCAGCTATTCCCTAGCGCGTGCCTTCTGTCTTTCTGCTCCCCTCTTTCTCTCTATGTATTCTATATTCCCTGCCCACTATCATCTGTCATCCAATTCTCGATCTATCTTCTTCCTATGACTTCTCTCTAACTTCTCTATTTGTCGGATGCTTGCCGTATATATGGAGTCTTATCATAAATATATGTATACATATATTATACATATATATATATATATATATATATATATGTATACATATATATATATATATATATATATATATACATATGTATACATATATATATATATATATATATATATATAATGTATATATATAAATAATATATACATATAAATAATATATTTTTTTATATTATATATACATATTGCTCAAAACGCATAATAGAATATTATACGCATAATAAAATATTATACGCGAATAGAATATTTCAGAATATTCTAGACAGATCGATATTAAAATTCACAACAAATAGTTATATCGTTTTTATATGTTTTGCAAAAAGAAAAAAACCGCGTCATAAATCAATCTGTCATCAAAAAACCTATCAAGAATATAAACAATTAACAGTATCGTAACTGTTTAGCCGAATTATTATATTACAACGAGCATGCGCGGTTTCTCACGGGCGCCTCGATTTACCAATAATTATCGCGATCGCCCGCTCGCGCATGCTTTCTTCCAGCCTTCGTTTCGTCAATTCTAACAGCGGCCAATTACGAGTAATGCGCTCAGGTCACCTCGCGTAATATTCGAAATACTCGAAATTATTGGCGCTTCACGCGAAGGTGGGCTCCGTCCTGAAAACTATAAAGGAGGAGCTCACACCCGGCTTGTCAGCCTTATCGCATTCCGCCGTGAACCGCATAACGCAAATCCGCATACTAGTTAAACCGCAAAATTCGTTGACAACCGCCGCTTATTCCGTACTTTGATTTCAATTACGTTTCTGTAAAATAATTAACGTTTGTAATAAGTTTTGTTAACGTGTATTTTGTCATTAAATGTGTGTTTGAAAATTAAATTATTTTATACAAAAAGTGACTTATCCTGTTGTGTCGCGCGATTCTCTCTCACGCAGCGCGTTTGTGAACACATATATTCCCCAATGTTTGTTTGAATCAACAAGACCGTCACATTAAACGGTATAAATGAACAAATTAGTAATTAAATAAAATTGAATATATTTTATTTTGCAATTTTTCTGGAATGTTGCTGTATTATTCTCATGAAATATTACAGTTATATGTTCTTATAATGTCTTTAAAATATTACATTGCAACTTGAAAGACTGTAACATTGCTGCAATGTAACTGCAATGTTCTGTGCTGTATTAGACTAGATAATGACAAAAAAAAATAAAGTATTATTTGCATACTTTGCTCGATCAAATCATTTATTCCAACTCACACCGTCATATTTTGCACGCAACTGACACCGTCTCTCAGAGCTCGTGTCAGATTACTGCATGAAGATTGTGAAAATGCAGCACTAGATTTACCAATGAAACTGCGCGCACGATCTTCGAACGCCCTGAAATTCTCTGTCACGTCCTAGTGACCTTCTTACTCTCTCAATTCCTAGGCTAGAAAGAGCAGGGCGCTCTCTATTTTTTATGAAGCAACCTGCATACACCGGCTATACCTCAGAGACGCCGAGAGCACGGACTATATTATAAAACAAGGGATCGAATATTGGGACGTTGGGGATGGGAAATTCTAGTTACTAGTGAGAAAAAGATTTCTACTAGCAATTCTTTCTAAACTGTCCAATAAATTGATTAATTAATCGACTGTAATTTCCTCATTTAAGTAGTTATTAATTAATAAATTAAGTAACGAAAATATATAATGCTCGAATTTAGAGTCTTGAGAATTCCTCATTGGGTCCGGTTATTGAACAATTATTTAGATTACACGAATTATAGGTTTCCAAGAAGTCTCGCGTTTATCGTGTTCGATGGGTCTGGAATATTATCTAAACAGACGAGAAATTGGTCTAAATCGATATTTTCCTCTAAAACGTCTGTTAGTAAAGCGATAATTATGCTTATTATTGTATGAATTTCTTCATTAATTAATTTCTAGTTTTCTTTAATAGTACATTCTGATGACATTGGAGAAATATTTAAATATCTAGATAATTAGCGTATTGATCTATTTCAAGTAAATTGTCTGGACACTGATCTTTTAATGATTGTATTAAGTCCTTACGCTGAAGTCGTTCCTGAGAGGTATTCTCCTCTATTTGTGATACTAATTCACACAATTCTGCAATTAGTAATTGTTCGGAAGATTGATCTTTTAATATTTGTACTTCGTCTGTAGGATAGAATTGTTCCGGGAAAATATTTTTTCCCACTTGCGATACCAATTCGTGTAATTCTGCGATTAGTAATTGCTCGCAAGAATCAGTTTCTGAACTAAATACTATATTAAATGGTTTGTCTGGCAAAGATTCTATTCCGGAGTCAGGGGGAATTTCTTTGTCTAGGATTGGTGATAACTAGGGAAGTTAGTTTTGAGATTAAAATAATTAAGTGCTTCTTCTATCGAGAAATCAATTGAACTTGGTGGTTCGTTGGTCAAGGATCCAAACGAAATAGGAAATTCATTGATTGAAGGCTTGATCTCCGTGTCAGGGAGAATTCCTTGGTTTGCGACGAGTTTATTGTCAAAATCTGTTTGAATAGATAAAGTCTTTAACCTTCTTATAGCCTCTGGAGAAAAGGCAACTATTTCACACGATTTAATGCGAGGTTTATTGTCTGGTGACCGTCGCCTGAGCCAACGTAGAGTAAATACGGTGCGGTTAACACGAGCCATTTTCCCAGCTCTGTGATTATGTTTATTCCGACGTGCGATCTTCTGTTTTAATGTTTTCATTTATAATACGCTATGGAATAGTAGAAAAATAATTATCAATTTAATATAAGGATACTAATGAGGAAGATGTACTAAGGGAGATCGCGTTAATTGAACCAAATTCAATTAACTAAAGAATTTATCAAAATAACATTCGTTAAATTATTGATCTCCTGGTATCGTTTTATTAGGAAGGAAAAGATTGAGGAAAAACTATCTACATCAGGGCGACAAGGCGCGCGACATAGACGACGGGGTTCTCGGAGGTTGAGGAAACGATCTACGTCAGGACGGCAAAACGCGCGACATAGACAATAGAGTTCTCGGAGGTTGAAGAAACGATCTACATCAGGGCAGCAAGGCGCGCGACATAGACGATAGGTTTAAAGGGTGTTGGTGGGAGAATTGCCTTTTTGGTGCGCTATTTAGCGCTCTGGGCGATGGAAATATGAGGATGCGAATGAAGAGAATTATTAGAATAATAATAAGAATTCTGCCTTTATGTTAAAATCTATCATCTGATATTGATGTATTTTCTTATTAATAGGACAATTGAAAAATGTTTGGATAATAATTGAAAGAAATCTGCGCAACCTTCGATATTTGTTCGAATTTTTATGTAATACTGGAGTGTTGGATGATCAGCATGATTAACAGATTTCTACCTTTAAGACGACAAACTCTTTGTAGACCTGTGATATACTTGGCCAACTTCGCTCCCTCGCAAGGACTTCAGTCGTGGGGTGCATATGGTGAAATCAAACACTAGGTTGTACGATGCACTGAAGTTCTTTATTCGTCTTTTAATCCGGTTACAAATTGTGCGCGATTAAGAATTAAGAAGTCAGCGAGGTCAACGGCTAACCCGTGACTTGAACAATATACCAAGTTACACATTGACGCGAGGCTACAGCGACTAAGTGTCGTTGACAAAGTTATATATTTCGAGAATCGCGTTATAAAATGACTTTTTAGGATAATACAAAATTGTGTCGGGCCAGATTTTCTAGGGTTTATATACCCCTCGAAAACGAAAAATCCTGATGTGTGCAAATTTTTGGATGGGAGGATTCCCACGAAAACGCTTTTTCAGGAAGATATAATAAATTTTCTTATAAAAGAAGGGGGTTGTTTGGCGGTTCTCAGAAGGCAACGAGTGAGCTCTTCTTTTGACCAAATATGGTCGTGAGGATCTATCATGACCATATCTTTATATATAAGCACCGTCTGTCTGTATGTATGTACGCGAACTACTTCCGCATTTGTGGACCGATTTTCGTGAAACTGGTACCAAAATGTTGCAAATTTTTCGGGGGTGGCTGCTGTGGGGTTTTTTTTTTAATTTTTTAATTTTTTTTTTCCTCAGAGGAGGGTATGTTTCTTTTTTTGCAATATTTCTGAACACATGGTATCAAAATGTTGCAAATTTTTTTGGAGATAACGACGATGCGGTTTTTTCAAGTGTTACACCCCCACCCACGCACTCACCCACGCATTCACCCACACGCATGCGCATTTATGGACCAATTTTCACGAAATTAGTACCAAAATGTTGCAAATTTTTCTGAGAAAACTGCTGTTTTATTTTTTTAAGTTTACGCCTCCCACACACCCACCCACGCAAATGTATATTTATGAACCGATTTTTTTTTAAATTGGTACCAAAATCTTGCAAATTTTTTGGAGATGGCGACGATGCGGTGTTTTCAAGTGTTACATCTCAACCCACGCACCCGCCCACGCATTCACACAAATGCATGCGCATTTATGGACCAATTTTTACAAAATTGATACCAAAATGTTGCAAATTTTTCTGAGAAAACTGCTGTTTTATTTTTTTAAGTTTACGCCTCCACCCACGCACCCACTTACGCAATCGCATATTTATGAACCGATTTTTTTAAAATTGGTACCAAAATGTTGCAAATTTTGTAGAGATAGTGACGATGTGGTTTTTTCAAGTGTTACACCTCCACCCACGCATTCACACATTTATTCACAGATTTTTTCGAAATTTGTACTCAAACTTTGTCGGGGATGGCTACTATGATTTTAACAAATTTTTATCATCCTATTTTTATCCACCCATGCACCCATGTGCATACGCATTTATTGACTTGGTCACACCAAGAAGTAATTTTAAAAAAATTTGTGTACGTGTTTGTGATTATGTGTGCAATTCGTGTAAATAAACCTTTAATTTATATGCCTTGACCATAGTAACATTTAAATTCAATATTCTTATTTTATATATACATTTCCTTCAACTTTTTTTAAATCAATGTGACACATAATACGGCTTAACCAACATGTCTAAAGAGAGCAGCAAAAATGCATGCAGTTCAAATCAGCATAATGTAAGTAGATTTTAATTTTAGAGAGAGAGATAGAGAGAGAGAGAGAAAGGGAGAGTGAGAAAGAAAGAAGAGAGAGAGAGAGGGAGAAAGGGAAAGAGAGAAAGAGAGCATGTGTCTTAAAGAAAGAGAGAAAGAGGGAGAGAGAGAGAGAAAGAGAGAAAGAGCGTGTGTCTTAGAGAGAGAGAGAGAGGGAGAGAGAGGGAGAGAGATCGTGTGTCTTAAAGAAAGAGAGAAAGAGAGAGAGAGAGTGTGTCTTAAAAAAAGAGGGAGGAAGAGAGAGAAAAGAGAGAGAGAGCGTGTGTCTTAAAGAGAGAGAGAGAGAACGTGTGTCTTAAAGAAAGAGAGAGAGAACGTGTGTCTTAAAGAAAGAGAGAGAAAGAGAGAGAGAGAGAGAGAGAGAGAGAGAGAAAGAGAGAGAGAGAAAACGTGTGTCTTAAAGAAAGAGAGAGGAGAGAGAACGTGTGTCTTAAAAAGAGGGAGGAAGAGAGAGAAAGAAAGAGAGAGCGTGTGTCTTAAAGAGATAGAGAGAGAAAGAGAGAGAGAGAGAACGTGTGTCTTAAAGAAAGGGAGAGAGAGAGAACGTGTGTCTTAAAGAAAGAGAGAGAAAAAGCGATAGAGAGCGGGAGATTGATTGATGAGCTTTTATTTAGCTTTCTCAGCTATTTTCTTATACAGTTTTAACATTTACATATGTAAGATATGCGCTTTTAATCTTCTTTTAAATAATTCGAGCCTATCGCAAGTTTTAATTTCTACTGGCAGGACGTTATACAATATACTTCCTTCATAAAACAAACTTTTCTGTGCACTCCTTGTTTTTCGAAATTGAATTTCGATATTACCCGCTTGTCTTGTTTCCCTATCGCATTTGTTCCCTACTATTTGTAACTTATCTCTTAACTGAATTGGTAACAGGTTATTCAATATCTTGAAAATAAATATACATATATTATATTGTAATCTTTGTCTTACTGACATAAATTGCAACGCCTCTAGCATGTCTTCCACTTTGGTGTATCTATCACATTGAAGTATTATCCTCATAGCTCTGTTTTGTACCTTCTGCAGTTGGGTTATCTGCGTCTCCCCCATGCCTATTAATATCGTCGCGCAATACTCAAAATGAGGAGCTATGATTGTCTTATATATAATGCATCTAGTATACACTGATATGTAATTACCTACTCTATTTAAGAAATTCGTTTTTTTACCTATTTTCTTTAACATATAATCACAGTGATCTTGAAATCGAAGTCTGTCATCGATAATTATACCTAGATATTTCATAGTCTCTACACACTCTATTTCAATTCCGTCCAGACATTTCAAAATAGTATTACCTCTCAATTCTTTTCGAATACTTCTAACTATCATATACTTCGTTTTACTTGCATTCATTTTTAACTTATTTATATTCATCCAACGTTCGATTATATTAAAAGCCGTGTTCAATTTTATCTCTATATCCGTGCTACTTTCTCCACTTACGTATATAAGCGTGTCGTCTGCAAACATTTTTATATTGCACCCTTCTGGACAGCCTTCGATTATATCATTTATATATATTATAAATAGTAAAGGTCCTAGTACCGAGCCTTGTGGCACTCCGTATTCTGTTGTCAATAATTTAGACCATGTATGATTGAAACGCACTTGCTGTTTCCTATTATTTAAATATGATTTGAACCATTCTAAGGCCATTCCTCTAATTCCATAATAATACATTTTTCCTAATAATCTTTCTCTGTCTATTGTTTCAAACGCTCTCTTAAGATCCATGAAAATTACACCTACCATTTTTCCTTCGCTTACTATTAATTTCCATTCGTCAATGACAGTTTGAATCGCTGTTTCACACGAGTAATATTTTCTAAACCCCGACTGATGTTCTGTTATAATATCGTTAGTTTCCAAATACATTTCAAGTTGTTCTTTTACTACTAATTCTAACACTTTCTCAAATATTGGTAACATATTTATAGGCCTATAATCGCTCGCTTTTTTCGCTTTATCTATCTTTGGAATCGGTATTATCGTAGAGGTTTTCCAACCTTCCGGACAGAGACCTTCTCTTAAAGAATTGTTTATTATATTCGCAAATTCCTCTTTTATTACAGAAAAAGTTGTCCTCAATATATCGCTAGTTATTCCCTCTTCCGTACCTTTCTTTTTCGGCAATCCCATAACAATTTTTTCTAACTGCTCTAGTTTAATAGTCACGAAATTTTCCATAAGTCCTTTATTTTCGATAACATAAATAATTTTCTTATTTATATTCATCCAATGTTCGATTATATCACCGGATCTAACGACCTTTATAGAGTTTATTATACTATTAATACTTTGTATATAATATAAATTAAATTTATCAGCTATATTGCACTCTTCGATATCGCCTAAAATTTCAAAATCTATATTTCCTACTTCTTTTATGCCTACTGGCTCGCCTCTAATTATTTCTTTCAAGGTTTTCCACATAGACGTAGGATTTTCTTTATTAAGATCTATCATATTTTCATAATATTCTTTTTTCTTCTCCCTAATTAATTTTACTACTGTATTTCTTTCAATTTTATACTGCGACCAATTTTGTTCGGTATCGTCATACAATGCTCTTCTATATGCCTTATCCCTTCTATCCGCAGCCTCTCTTATTTCGTCTGAAAACCATTTCTTCCCTTCCCAAACTTTCGGAATTCTAAATTTTTTCCTCGGCGCCATTACATCTAACGCACCCACTATACTATTGACAAGTTTTTTCGCCCTCTCACTGACACCCATACATTCACACTGACATTCCTGGCTTTCTTGTAATTTATTTTTCACTAATATAGCAAATTTACTTTCATCAAACTCTTTATAATTCCTAGCACTAAATTCTCTATATTTACTTTCAGTTTTACTAACACTCAGCTCAACTTTCAGCCACGCGTGATCCGTAATTTTAGGTTCATGAATTACCTGTACTATTATAGAGAGAGAGAGAGAAGAGAGAGAGAGAGAGAACGTGTGTCTTAAAGAAAGAGAGAGAGAGAGAGAGAGAGAGAACGTGTGTCTTAAAGAGAGAGAGAGAGAGAGAGAGAGAGAGAGAGATTATTAATTTAATAGTAGATATATATTCTATGTATTTTTTTAGAATAACATAAGTAGTGAAGCCGTTACAGTCAATGGAATAAATCATTATGATGGACAAAGCGGCACGGACGAAATTTCAACAAGGCAAAGAGAAATGGAAGAATTTAGAAACTGTAAATAAAAATTAATAATAATAATTAATTCAAAATTTCTTAAATCTTTTAATAAGTTATCTAATTAAATTTAAAAAAATTTCAGTGCTTGAAGATGGGTTCGATGATATTTTATTAGAAACACTAATAGAATTTGAAAATCAAGAGATTCAGAAAGAAGAATGTATTGAAAATCAACAGGATAAAAAAGAAGAAGGAGAAACAGAATATAAGAAACGGAAAATTATAAGTATGATGACAAGAAGAATAAGAAAAATAAGAAAAAATAAAATTTGACATATAAAAATGAATTTATAATGATTTATTTCATTGATTTTTTTCCATAATAATTTTTAATATCTATTTCTAATGTACATATTATATGTAATTTTTATGTATATATTGTATTTATCTATTATTAAAAATATATCTCTATATGTATCAAATATCTAATATTAATTTGAGCGTGTCTTAAAGAAAGAGAGAGAGAGAGAGCGTGTGTCTTAAAAAAAGAGGGAGGAAGAAAGAGAACGTGTGTCTTAAAGAAAGAGAGAGAGAGAGAGAGAGAGAGAGAGAGAGAGAACGTGTGTCTTAAAAAAGAGAGAGAGGGGGGGGAGAGAGAGAGAAAGAAAGAGAGAGAAAGGGAGGGGGAGAGAGAGAGAGGGAAAGAAAGAGGGGGAAAGAGAAAGAGGGGGGAGGGGGAGAAGGAAAGAGAGAGAGAGAAAGAGAGCGTGTGTCTTAGAGAGAGAGAGAGAGAGAGAGAGAGAGAGAGAGAGCGTGTGCGTGTCTGTTTTTTTTAAAGAAAAAGATAAGATATATTTCAGATATATTTTATACATATATTTTTTTTAAAATAATCTAAGTAGCGAAGCACTTTTTGCCGAAAATAATTTATTTCAGACGAATAGGTATAACAGTAACTGTCTGCTGCTTTGACAAAGATGATACAGATTTACATATTGATATAATTTATAATAGTATTTCCGCGTCCACGGCCACGTCTGCGTCCACGGCCACGTTCGCGTTCACGGCCACGTCCTGCTCTTGCCCATCGAGCTTTAGTTTTTGCTGTAAAAAGAATATACATAGATTTTTGATATTATAAGGGAATTAATCCATAAATGTAAAAGTAGGTCACGGTTATATATAGATAAATGAATAGAAAAAAATATTTATAAATATGGATACTTACGTTGAAATTTATCTTCTTCCATTTCTTTTAAAACTGCAGGCTGTGGATTGTTAGTAACCACCTCAGGTTGTATATTTTCAACAGCCACCTCAGGTTGTGGATTATTATTAACAGCCACTTCAGGTTGTAGTGGCTGTTTGGCCAAAGCAGCGGTCAGTTGCCGTTGCAACTCCTGTAGTACCTTTGTGTTCAATATATCATTTTCGGCATTAAAATCTTCGCTACCGTTATTCTAAAAATAGATAAATTAATAGATTAATTATTTTCTCTCTCTCTCTCTTTTTCTTTAACACACACAAACACACATGTCTATCTTTTTCTCTCTCTTTCTCTTTTACTATCCCTCCCCCCTCTCTCTCTCCCCCTCTCCCCCTTTCTCACTCTCTCTCTCTTTCTTTAAGACACACGCTCTCTCTCTCTCTCTTTAAGACACTCTCTCTCTCTTTAAGACACACGCTCTCTCTCTCTTTCTCTCTTTAAAACACACGCTCTTTCTCTCTCTCTCTCTCTCTCTCTCTCTCTCTCTCTCTCTCTCTCTCTAAGACACGCGCTCTCTCTCTTTCTCTCTCTCTTTAAGACACACGCTCTCTCTCTCTCTTTCTCTCTCTCCCTCTTTCTTTCTTTAAGACACACGCTCTCTCTCTCTCTTTCTTTAAGACACACGCTCTCTCTCTCTCTCTCTCTCTCTCTCTCTAAAATTAAAATCTACTTACATTATGCTGATTTGAACTGCATGCATTTTCGCTGCTCTCTTTAGACATCTTGGTTAAGCCGTATTATGTGTCACATTGATTTAAAAAAAGTTGAAGGAAATGTTTGTATAAAATAAGAATATTGAATTTAAATGTTACTATGGTCAAGGCATACAAATTAAAGGTTTATTTACACGAATTGCACACATAATCACAAACACGTACACAAATTTTTTTTAAATTACTTATTGGTGTGATTTTGTAAATATCACTTTTTAGGAGTGAGTTTCGATTTTTTAACGTGAGTCATTTAATAAATGATTATATAAGTTGCTGGTTTCATATTAAATTACGTTAAATGTCATAACGGATAGATCAAATAAAATAGAAAATATTATAATAAATAAAATTAGTACAACAAAAAAGGAGTCGAAGGCGTAAAACTTTACGAGAAAGGTTAGTGGTAGGCGAAGGAAGAAAGTTAGTGATAAACGAAGTTAAAACGTTGAAGAGGAAGAGTGAATTGATTGATTGATGAGCTTTTATTTAGCTTTCTCAGCTATTTTCTTATACAGTTTTAACATTTACATATGTAAGATATGCGCTTTTAATCTTCTTTTAAATAATTCGAGCCTATCGCAAGTTTTAATTTCTACTGGCAGGACGTTATACAATATACTTCCTTCATAAAACAAACTTTTCTGTGCACTCCTTGTTTTTCGAAATTGAATTTCGATATTACCCGCTTGTCTTGTTTCCCTATCGCATTTGTTCCCTACTATTTGTAACTTATCTCTTAACTGAATTGGTAACAGGTTATTCAATATCTTGAAAATAAATATACATATATTATATTGTAATCTTTGTCTTACTGACATAAATTGCAACGCCTCTAGCATGTCTTCCACTTTGGTGTATCTATCACATTGAAGTATTATCCTCATAGCTCTGTTTTGTACCTTCTGCAGTTGGGTTATCTGCGTCTCCCCCATGCCTATTAATATCGTCGCGCAATACTCAAAATGAGGAGCTATGATTGTCTTATATATAATGCATCTAGTATACACTGATATGTAATTACCTACTCTATTTAAGAAACTCGTTTTTTTACCTATTTTCTTTAACATATAATCACAGTGATCTTGAAATCGAAGTCTGTCATCGATAATTATACCTAGATATTTCATAGTCTCTACACGCTCTATTTCAATTCCGTCCAGACATTTCAAAATAGTATTACCTCTCAATTCTTTTCGAATACTTCTAACTATCATATACTTCGTTTTACTTGAAGAGAGAGAGAGAGAGAGAGAGAGAGAGAGAGAGAAACGGTAGATATTTTATTTATAGGTATTTGTAATAAATATGTTTAAATATTTGTAATTATTTTATAATAATTACACTTTTATTAGATTTTTCGTATATACAAAATCTTTTTTTAGATATTCTAAATTCAATTATTTAAAAATTATATAAAATTATATAAAAATTATATAAAAAATATATATATATAAATAAAAAAATATATAAAATTATATAAAAAGGCTGCTGTGCGCCTGTAAAAAAGGTTGCTGCGCGCCTGTAAAAAAAGGCTGCTGTGCGCCTGTAAAAAAAGGCTGCTGTGCGCCTGTAAAAAAGGCTGCGGTGCGCCTGTAAAAAAAGGCTGCTGTGCGCCTGTAAAAAAAGGCTGCTGTGCGCCTGTAAAAAAAAGGCTGCGGTGCGCCTGTAAAAAAAGGCTGCTGTGCGCCTGTAAAAAAAAGGCTGCTGTGCGCCTGTATAAAAAAGACTACTGTGCGCCTATAAAAAAGGTTGCTGTGCGTCTGTAAAAAAGGCTGCAGTGCACCTATATAAAAAGGTTGCTGTGTGCTTATACAAAGAATTAATATAAAACAGAATAAGCACGAAAAAGAAAAATTCTATTAAGAAAATCGATGAATTAATGAATAAATAATTCTTGGTCATACAGACAGACAGACAGTACTTATATATATAGATAGATAATATAGATATAATTATTACGGCAATATATTTATAATATACCTACGTACACGCCGTATATGGTACGACGCAGATAAGTATGCCTCAAAAGAGAAAAGGCGGAAATTTATATAAAATCAGTCGCGAAAGCAAGCGTTTACGACAAATACGAAAAATTGAGAGTTCGGAGGTAAGATCTCAACGACTTGAAGCTAATGCTCAAAGAAATTATCAGCAGAGGGTCAATGAAAATGATGACGAAAGGTCTCAACGACTCGAAGCTAATGCTCAAAGAAATTATCAGCAGAGGGTCAATGAAAATAATGACGCAAGGTCTCAACGACTCGAAGCTGATGCCCAAAGACATGCTCAGGGAAGGCAACAAGCTAGACAATTAAATCATATTGCGCTAATTGCCAAGGACAATGAAATAAATGTGTCAGTTCATACACTTGGCCAAATGAATATAGAATGCCAATTTTGCAAATCGTTAAATTTTGAATGTGAAAAACCTAAAGATGGGAAATTTACATGTTGTCAAAAGGGTAAGCTTACATTAAAGTCAATAAATTGTCCTGATTTTATTAAAAAATTATACATGGGAAATGATTATGCATCGAAAAATTTCCTTCATAATATTCGTTCATATAATAGCGCTTTAGCTATGGCTTCTATGGGTGCCCCGGGCAATAGAAATCCATTGGATGTTGTGAACAATGCTCTTGATTGCTTAAAGATTCATGGGCAATATCATTATTTGACTTCGACAGCAATGCGCCCAGCAGATGGGCAAGCTCCGCGCTTTGCGCAGCTTTACTTTTTAGATATAGAAGAAGCTACAAATCATAGAATGAATAAGAAAGCTAATCAAGAGTGTAATTTTGAAATAATGAAAAATTTGTCAAGTTTTATGGTTGAATGCAATGAATTTGCAAAGACTTTCAAGATGATGCGTCAAGTTGAACAAGATCTTAATCCGATAGGCAATAAAAATATAAATTTAATGTTGTCCTTTCGAAACGATCCTCAACATGATCAAAGAAGATATAATGCTCCACAAGCTAATGAAATAGCTGTGGTCTTTTAGAATGTAGATAGTGAGCCTCCATTTGAAAGAGACATTCGAATTTATAATAAAAATTCAAACGATGTTCAACAAATATCAATTCTGGACAAAAGGTGTGACCCAATGTGTTATCCTTTGTTATATCCATATGGTAACGATGGATGGCATTCAGAAATGAAATCTTATAATTCTAAATATTAAGGATTTAAAGTTACTCAAATGGATTATTATGCTCATCTGCTGACACCAAGAGCCGAATTTAGCCAATTTAAAAGAGCAGGCAAATTGAGATGTCAATTTATACTTGATGCCTATATGAAAACTGAAGCCAATAGACTTAATTATATTAAATTAAATCAACCTCAATTAAGAGCAGAACTTTATTCAGGATTAATGGATCACCTTGATAATCGAGCACAAAATGAGGGAATTACAGTTGGTGTACCTGTAATATTACCATCTTCATTTATGGGCAGTCCAAGGAACATGCAAGAAAGATACCAAGATGCCATGTCTTTGGTAAGAAAGGATGGTAAACCAGACATTTTTTTAACCATGACTTGCAATCCTCAATGTCCTGAAATTAAGGATAAACTTGATGGATGTCAAATAGAGTTTCGACCTGATTTAGTCGCTAAAACATTTAATTTGGATGTCAAAGAGATTTTAAAGGATTTAATTCAAAATAAAATTTTTGGAAATATTATAGCTTATGCAGGTGTGATTGAATTTCAAAAAAGAGGACTTCCACATTTGCATTTACTTGCAATGTTGAGCGATGAAGATAAGCCCCGACTTCAAGAAGTCATTGATATGATGGTATGGGCTGAAATTCCTAATAAAGAAAAATATTCAGAACTTAATGAAAAAGTTTTGAAACACATAATTCACGGTCCATGTGGAGATCCCTCGAGGAGATATCCTTGCACTGGGGACGATGGAAAATGTTCAAAAGGTTTTCCAAAAGAATTTTGTGATAAAACTAATGCTAATGTAAATGGATATCCCATCTATCAACGTAGGAATATTGGAATAAAATACATCGTTAGAAATAAAGAAGTGGATAATCGATGGGTGGTACCGTATTCACCATATTTAATCATGAAATATAATCGACATATTAATTTAGAAATATGTTCATCAGTGAAGAGCGTAAAATATCTATATAAATATATTCATAAAGGATTTGATTGTGCTGCAATTGAAGTGCAAGCACGAGATGGTACAAGATTTATTAGAATAGATGAGGTTAACTCATTTCTGGATGCAAGATATGTTAGTGCTCCAGAAGCAATGTGGAGACTTAACGGATATGATCTGTTCATGAAATCTCATACAGTAATAAGATTGGCAGTTCATTTGCCTGATCGCCAAATGGTTTATTTTCGAGCAGGAAATGAAGAACAAGCTGCTCAAAGAGAGCTAAATCGAGATACTACGCTGACTGCATGGTTCAAATTAAATCAATATGATGAAAATGCAGTAAATTATCTTTATACAGATATTCCTTACCATTATGTTTATAATAAAAAAGAAACTAAGTGGAAGCCACGTAAAAAAGGTGGTGAAAAAATAATTTCAAGACTATATACAGTAAGCATAAAAGATATTGAAAGATTTTATCTCCGTCTTCTTCTACTACATGTGACTGGAGCAAAATGTTTTGAAGATTTGAGAAATGTAAATGGAATTATTTATAATACGTTTAAGGATGCAGCAATTGCAAAAAATTTAGTAGAAACTGATGACTTTTGGAGAAAAACGATGGAGGAAGCAACAGAATCGAATATGCCTGCACAACTTCGAGAATTATTTGCTTACATTTGCATCTTTGGAAATCCAATAGATGTACCAACAATTTGGAATAAATACAAAGATTTTATGATTGAGGACTTTGTAAATAATAATGTTGTAAATCCCGAAAATATGGCGTTAAACCATATACAACAAATTCTGATAAATAATGGAAGTAGTTGTGAGAAATTTCAATTACCAAATCCAACTGAAATAAATATTTACAAAACAGAGTATAATGTAGATAAAGAAAAAATACGTGGTGATTATTTATTATCTACACTAAATGATGAGCAAAAATACGTGTATGATATAGTAATGCGAGCAATTGAAAATGAAAATGAACCTAAACATTTGTTTTTTATTGACGGGTTTGCAGGAAGTGGTAAAACCTATCTATTTAATACATTTCTAAGTGTTATTCGAGGAAAAAATGAAATAATTCTTCCATGTGCTTCAACTGAAATTGCAGCCACACTTCTGAAAGGAGGAAGAACTTATCATTCTCTATTTAAGCTTACAATTCCAATTGATGATGCAGCTAAATCAAATATTAGAGGAAATTCTCAAGCTGCACGAGAATTGATCAATGCCAAATTAATCATATGGGATGAAGTGAGCATGACTGTTGGACATGCCTTAACAGCAGTTGATAAACTTTTCAAGGATTTAATGAAGAATCATCAACCATTTGGAGGAAAAGTAATTTTATTTGCAGGAGATTTCAGACAAAATCTTCCAGTAGTACCTCATGTACACAAAACAGCGATAATTGAATCGACTGTAAAATACAACCCTATATGGAGGAATGTAATTAAGGTTAAATTACAGCAAAATATGAGAACTGGGGAAGAAAAAGGATTTGCAAATTGGTTAATGCAACTCGGAGATGGTAAATTATCAAATACAGATGGACTAAATCTAGACACGATTAAAATTCCACAAGATTTTATATCAAAAGAATCTCTTATTAATGAGATTTTTGGTGATAGAATTACCATGAAAAGAATTAGAGAAAATCAAGATCGAGCGATTCTTTGTCCTAAAAATGAAGATACTTTCAAAATTAATGATGAAATTCTTTGTCTAATGGAAGGAGAAGAAAAGGAGTATCTCTCTATTGACTGTATTGTAAGTGATGATCCACAGGAGCAATTAAATTTTCCAACTGAGTTTCTAAACTCACTGACACCTTCTGGAATGCCAGTTCATCGGCTTAAAATAAAAGTTGGTGCTACAATAATCTTATTAAGAAATTTAAATACTAAAAAAGGACTTTGTAATGGTACAAGATTTATTGTAACTAATTTGAAAAATAATATAATTTATGTAGAAGTTATAACAGGTCCTGCTCGAGGACAAATTGTCATGATTCCGAGGATAGATTTAATTACAAATGATTTGGAACTGCCATTTAAGTTTAAACGAAGACAGTTTCCTATTCGAGTGTCATTTGCTATGACAATAAATAAATCACAAGGACAAAATTTAGAAAAAATTGGAATTTATTTGCCACATCCTGTATTTGCTCATGGTCAACTTTATGTGGCATTTTCTAGAGCAACAAAAAGAGAAAGTGTAAAAATTAAAATTGATGAATGTAGCAATCAAGGACATTTAATTGAAGAAAGTGAAAAATGTTTTACAAAAAATGTAATATACAGGGAAATTTTGTAAATTGAAGAATTATGATATTGTATGAGAGCTAATAATAGCGTGTTAGCGGTGGGTACATTAGAAATAAAAAAAATTGAGTAAAATGTAAAAAAGGATATAATAATTAAGTAATAAAAAAAATATTTAATGTATATATTAACCAAAATAAATGTTTAAATTTTTTTGTGGATGACTACTATGTTATTTATTTCTTTCTCCCAGATATTTTATACACAACATTTTGACAGACAACAAATGTGGAAGTAGTTCGCGGTAATACAAAAAAAGAATTAATTTGTTGTGTTAAAACGGATTTAATATAGGCTATATGAGGACCGCGCGAAGCGCGGTCCGAAAAGCTAGTATGGTCATAAGGATAATAGGCGACGAGAAAATCTAAGAGAGAATAAGTCGTAAAAGTCTATGATTTGTTGGTTCCCGAGGTTTATGACGTGCAGATGTTAGCATCTCGAAAGACACGGGGTTGCTTATCGTATCAAGATCGAGAGCGGTCCGGGCGACAAAGAAAGTTCAAACGGTAGCCGCACGTTGGGGTTTTTATTGTTCGCTTGTTAGTTCCTATATGTTTCTGAAATCGTTCTCTATATAATTCTCTGCTATATTTTAATTATTAAAATTATAATTTAATATAATGAAATGAAATAATGATTGCTAAATTATATAGTTATGATTTCACAACGTGGTATATTCTTAATTACGATGAAATGTTGTTATATTCATGGAATCCTTATTTATGTATATAAATATATTGAAAAAAAAGAGAATAATATCTCTGATACTAAGTTGTAAAAATCTGAGTAGTTTCAATTATTGATGATAGTGATAAAAATAGTAAGGTTCCATAAATATAATTACAAATGAGGCGCATCGTTTACGTTATCTTAATTAAAGAAAAAGATTTTATGGAATATTTTATGACAAATAGTCGGTCATTAGAATTTATCAATTTTTATAATTCATTTGCCATTGTGTGATTAAGATATTTATTCCGACAATTCATTATTTTAATTATTCCATAAATAATATTAATCAATTTCAAATACGATGATTATAGGGTTCACACATTGATTAATAGGTTTGCATACATTGATTATATTCTGCATGTATTATTTGTGACGTCCCGCCATTTTTTCGAATCCATATTTTTGCGCAATATAAATATCAATCAATAAATATGATTATATTCAACCATTTTATAATTATCTAACTTAAAATTAATCAATTTACATTATTATTTACTAACCACACTAGGGTCAGCCTTCCTGGTTCTAACCTGACGGCCCAGCCAATCGTACGCCGTCCCTAGGCACCTGGAAGTAAGCCAACTACTTAAAGAAACCGACTCACACGATATAAGGAAGCGTATATTCTATTATAAGCCTAAATCATGTAACCAGGATCTTTAAGGCAAGACTCCCCAAATTGCGATATGGAATTATTGTCATATAATTTAGGAATTATTCTAGGTATAAGAACCAAATCTCGATAATTAATATAATGATATATGATTAATTTTATGAGTCTGTATTGATACCGAATAAATTATACGAAGAATGATTCCATACACGTAAAGAGAGAGAATTATATTACTAATATATATCAAGCAGGTGACAAGAAGACCACACATGAAATTTATGACTTAGTCGAAATTTTTAATTACGTGGTATATTTATGCGGCATCTGGACTTCCTCTATTACCAACATCAAGCAGACGATAAGAATATTATATGACATTTATGTCTTGACCTAATTTCACGCACAATATCCCCTTTTTTCTGCGAATATTTTGCGCCTGCCTCAAACGCCCCATATTGTTTGATGATGCCGATTCTAAGAAACCCCCACCAGAACGCTGCACACGGATTTTCGATCTCCGATAGATATATAAGGCCTCTGGTCCTGCTGGTATCATTACGGCATTACATCTCCGAATTTTAATCTGACACCTCTGTTACCATAGCACGGCATTCGGTATACGAAAAATTGTAAAGATCACGCGTTAGCCGTCAACCGTGTCGATATATTCAATGTTTGTTGGTCGCGCATGGCTCTGTAAAGTAAAGATAATAATAAAAAGTTTGAGTAAATTCAAATCAGTGTACTTTGATTATTACGTGCACTCTGCGACCGAGGTCCCAGAGGAAAGCAACGGTAGACGAAGTACATCAGGTCAATAAGATTCTACTCCTGCTGCAATAAAGTAAGTACTCTCTTCACTTACAACAATTACTATACATAAAAATCTGAACTTTGTTCAAAGGTCGCGCTTGACCAACAATCATCTCCACCCCGTACTAATTTACCTACTCCTAAGATCCCTATAGGACTATTACTCTACTCACTTACCTCTTTCTTGAATATCAATATCAGATCTTTACGATAATTTACCTTCTACCCATTCCTAGGAACTTCCTCTAATCAATAAACGTTACGATTAATGCGATTGACCAAACTTTCCTTGCGAAAATACGTTGTCAATGAATATTCTGGTTAATGCTCTCGACCAACATTCTCTTGCGAAAACGTTGTCAACGAACGTTCCGGCTAAGGCTCACAATTCAACATCTCCTTGCGAAAATTGCTTATCAATGAGCATTCCGATTAATGCTCTTGATCAACATAATCCTGCTAAAATCCTAGTCAACGAGCATTCCGATTAATGCTCTTAATCGTCACTGTCCTTGCAAAAATACGTTGTAGATGAGCTTCCGAATAATGTTCTTGATCAACATTTCTTTGCAAAACTGCTTTATCAATGAGCATTCCGATTAATGCTCTTGATCGATAATATCCTGCAAAAATCTTAGTCAACGGGCATTCCGATTAATGCTCTTGACTGTCACTTCCCTGCGAAAATACATGGTCGATGAGCTTCCGAATAATGATCTTGATCAACATTTTCTTGCGAAACTGCTTTATCAATGAGCATTCCGATTAATGCTCTTGATCAATATTACCCTGCAAATTTCCTAGTCAACAAGCATTTCGATTAATGCCCTTGACTGTCACTTCCTTGCAAAATACGTGTCAATAAGCGCTCCGATCAACGTTCTTGATTATCATCATTATTTTTGTAAAATCCCGCTCCGTCAACAAGTATTCCTGCAAAGCCTGAGGACGGCTCCTATTATCCTCGATTTTCCTTCTACGATTAAATTAAAAAACATAAGATCTGAAACTGATATTTCATACTCCCTTTCCACACCAATTTACAAGCACACAACCCCATTGTAGATGAACAATCCTAAAACAAAAAGAACGCAACGGATCAAACAAAATCGTCAGGCTAGCGTGAAAGCCCGCGCCGCACGTTCTGCTACTCTTTCGCGTCTCCTCGAGAGACGAGCACTTCAAACCAAGCTTTGAGTCAAATCACGCGAAATAGTATCATTACCGCCTTATTTACTTCGCAGCCTATAAAAATCTACGGCTCAGAAAAGGGAATTAACACATAAATCTGACAATTCTATAACTACGCCTTCGGAAGGCAATTCTTCAGACTCTCTACTCCGAAATTATTGCAATATCTCAAACTGAGAAAAATAATTTAAAAGGATAACAACTGTCACTTAATTTTGCAGTTCAAGAACCTAATAGAAATAGGCAGAGTACGATTCTTATTGAAACAATCAATATTTGTGCCTGTTAAAACAGACAATTCATTATTCAATCATTCAGCTAGTCGATACTAAATATATAGAAGAATTTCATTCTCTTATAGAAATAATTATCGGATTATTAATTTCTCTAGCAGAAGGACTTATATAAATATCGATCAATTTGCTGTTCTCGTGGAAAATCTTCATGCTCCTTGAGGCAAATTAAAGGTCAACATTAGAGAATATTCCTTTTAATTTCTATTAATTCAATTTCCAATGAATTGTTTGTCCGACGATAAGGAGACTGAGGATCGAATCTTGCATTTATGTATTAGAGTACTAGTTAGCCTAATTTGCGATTATTTAGCGGTCGATCTGACCGTAGACGAATTAATCTCAATTTTGAAATATTACTAGTAACGAGAAAAACTAGTAACGCCCACCCTAGTGTCTTCCCAGCTCCCTAGATCACCAACTCAGTCCCCGCTCTCGGCGTCTCTGGGGTATAACCGGTGAAAGCAGGTTGCCTCACAAAAAATAGAGAGCGCTCTCCTTTCTACCTAGGCATAGGAAGAGAGAAGGAAAGTCACCCAGACGTGACACATTCATATCGTTAGGGTTATAAGAGATGGCAACGGCTAGTAATTTATAGGTATGCGCTTATTGCGTTGGATTGATCGCGTTGCTAGTCCCTAGACTAGTTACAACTAGAAGATTCCCTATGCTGGTATTACTAACGATAAATGATAAAAACGTCTAATTCTAAGTTAGATCATTCTTAAAATAGTTGATTATATAGGTTCTCGCAAGAAATGACGTTAGCGCGAAAAAATTAAGGTTTCGACCAATGGTAGGACGTCACACTTGCGAAAAACTATGGGTGCGTTCAAAAATACATTTCATTGGGATTGGGAAAAAAAATAAAATTGGCAGTATTAAAAAAAAATTAGGTTGGCAGTAAATTTCCAGTGCTGCTCGGGTAGATATATTAATTATCATTCTAATCATCCTTTTAAATACAAAAAGAATACCATTTTTAGTCTTGTTGATCATGCAATTTTATTATCGGATGACTGTTTTCATCAAAGGAACATCTCTAAAGTAAAATCGATATTGACAAATAATTGTTTTTCGTCGGATATTATTAATAAATTTGTAAATAAGAGATTAAAATTGCTTAAGACACGAAATAATGGCGATCGCAATGTGAATAACGACAATTCAATTAGTAAAAAATTTGACCGTAATATACAATTACCGTATGTCAAAGAACTTAGTGAGGATGTTTCGAGATTATTACGATTTACTGGCATGCAAAGCGTTTACTGCATACCGAAAAAATTAAATACATTAATTAGACGCGTCAAAGATCCTTTACCTTTAGAAGAAAAAACAGGAGTAGTATATAAAATTAATCGTGCAAATTATTCCTTATCATATATTGGTCAAACTAAACGACAATTAGGCACACGTATAAAAGAACATTTTAATAATTTTAAAGTACACAATAGTAATTACTCAGTCATAAGTAATCATAAATTGGATAATGGTCATGATTTCGATTGGTCTGCTCCAGAAATTTTATATCATGAGAAATACGTAAGTAAACGAGAAATCGCGGAGATGTTTTTATCAAAAAATTTGACAACACAATTAATTTACAAAAAGACACGGATAATCTAAATAATGTTTACGAAAAACTAATAAAGGTCGCTTAGTTTGATCAAAATAGTGAGTATATAAGGAGCTCGAAATCGACACGATAACATAGTTATTTCGTTTTATACTATCATCTTATTATATGATGTCATATTCTAAGATCAAATTTTTGTTTTCTAAAAAAGTTGTGATTTACTTTGATTTAAGAACATAGGTATGGTTGCGTATTAACGTGTGAATGTTTCTATATATTTTATTATTTTTATATTTATTTTTCTAATAATTAATATTATATTATAGCACTTGATAAGGGCCGAAAACCACGGCCGAAACGTTGTAAAAATTCAATAAATTTACTTATTTGCCAGAATTAGTCGATTAAATTATTATCATTTTTTACTAAATAAGTTTTATTTGAGATCTCATTTTAATTTTTTAATTATGTGCATGACATCCGCACAGGCTCCGATTGCCGTCGATATTTTATTTTTATTGTAACACAATAATTCAAGCCGAGTACAAAAGTTTTTATTTTATATAATTTAGCAATCATTATTTTATTTCATTATATTAAATTATAATTTTAATAATTAAAATATAGCAGAGAATTATATAGAGAACGATTTCAGAAACATATAGGAACTAACAAGCGAACAATAGAAACCCCAACGTGCGGCTACCGTTTGAACTTTCTTTGTCGCCCGGACCGCTCTCGATCTTGATACGATAAGCAACCCCGTGCCTTTCGAGATGCTAACATCTGCATGTCATAAACCTCGGGAACCAACAAATTATAGACTTTTACGACTTATTCTCATTTAGATTTTCTCGTCGCCTATTATCCTTATGACCATATATGGGCATGATAGATCCTTACGACCATATTTGGTCAAAAGAAGAGCTCACTCGTTGCTTTCTGAGAACCTCCAAACAACCCCCTTCTTTTATAAGAAAATTTATTATATCTTCCTGAAAAAGCGTTTTCGTGGGAATCCTCCCACCCAAAAATTTGCACACATCAGGATTTTTCGTTTTCGAAGAGTATATAAACCCTAGAAAATCTGGCCCGACGACGGTTTTTCATCATAAAAGTTACATCTGAAATTGTCGCTAGCCGAGGAGTGCAGCAACAATTTTGTATTATCCTAAAAAGTCATTTTATAACGCGATTCTCGAAATATATAACTTTGTCAACGACACTTAGTTGCTGTAGCCTCGCGTCAATGTGTAACTTGGTATATTGTTCAAGTCACGGGTTAGCCGTCGACCTCGCTGACTTCTTAATTCTTAATCGCGCACAATTTGTAACCGACGTAAAAGACGAATAAAAGAACTTCAGTGCATCGTACAACCTAGTATTTGATTTCGCCATAAGCACCCCACGACCAAGGTTCTTGCAAGGGAGCGCAGCTGGCCAGGCACATCACAGGTCTACGAAGAGTTCGTCGTTTTAAAAGGTAGGAATCTGTTAATCACGCAGATCATCCAACATCCCAGCATTACATAAAAATTCGAATAAGTTTCAAAGGTCGCGCAGATTTCTTTCAATCATTATCCAATCATCTTCCAATTGTCCTATCAATAAGAAAATACATCAATATTAAATGATAGATTCTAACATAAAGACAAAACTCATGTTATTACTCTAATAATTCTCTTCATTCTCATTCTCGAATTTCCATTGCCCCGAGCGCTGAATAGCGCACCAAAGGCCATTCTCCCATCAACACCCTTTAAACTCATTGTCTATGTCGCGCGCCTTGCCGCCCTGATGTAGATCGTTTTCTCTACCTCCGAGAACCCCATTGTCTATGTCGCGCGCCTTGCCGCCCTGATGTAGATGTTTCCTCAACCTCCGAGAACCTCATTGTCTATGTCACGCGTCTTGTCGCCCTGATGTAGATCGTTTTCTCTACCTCCGAGAACCCCATTGTCTATAAGAGTTTTAACAAGGCTCTGTAATATAAATATAAATTTAACGTATAAGACGGGCAACAAGAGCCAAATCGCGGAATGACAATGCGTTATCCTAACGAAACTAAATAATTTTTCGTTAGAATTAAATACCGGTGCACAAGGCACCAAATTTTTACTTGGACACGGCCAAGATTTTAAATATGAAATAATCTCATATTTTGAGATTTAATTTCAATACCTCTTTAACCCCCCTACGGAAAATAAATAAATGAATGCAAGAGAAAAATATAGATCCGAAAATCGCTGAATCAGCGATTTTCGGATCTATATTTTTCTCTTGCATTCATTTATTTATTTTCCGTAGGGGGGTTAAAGGGGTATTGAAATTAAATCTCAAAATATGAGATTATTTCATATTTAAAATCTTGGCCGTGTCCAAGTAAAAATTTGGTGCCTTGTGCACCGGTATTTAATTCTAACGAAAAATTATTTAGTTTCGTTAGGATAACGCATTGTCATCCGCGATTTGGCTCTTGTTGCCCGTCTTATACGTTAAACCCATTGTCTATGTCGCGCGCCTTGCAGCCTTGATGTAGATGTTTCTTTAACCTCGGAGAAATTCCCCTTGACTCCGGGATAGAATTCTTGCCAGACGAACCATCTAATATATTTAGTTCAGAATCCGATTCTTTAAAGCAGTTACTAATCACAGAATTACACGAGTTGGTATTGCAAGTGGGAAAAAATACTTCCCCGAAACAATTTTATCCTACAGATGAAGTACAAATATTAAAAAACCAATTCTCCAAACAGTTACTAATTGCAGAATTGTGTGATTTAGTATCACAAATAGAAAAGAATACCTCTCGGGAACAACTTCAGCGTAAGGACGTAATACAATCATTAAAGGATCAGTGTCCAGACAATTTACTTGAAATTGATCAATATGCTAATTATCTAGATATTTAAATATTTAAAGTATTTCTCCTATGTCATCAAAATGTACTATTGAAGAAAATCGCAAATTAATTAACAAAGAAATTCATACAATAATAAGTATAATTATTGCCTTACTAACAGACGTTTTAAAGGGAAACATTGATTTAGACCAATTTCTCGTCTGTTTAGATAACATTCCAGATTCATTGAACACAATAAACGCGAGGCTTCTCGGAAACCGATAATTCGTGTAATCTAAATAATTGTTTAATAATAGGACCCAATGAGGGATTCTCAAAACTCTAAATTTGAGAATTATATAATATTTTCACTATTAAATTTATTAATTAATAACTATTTAAATGGGGAAATTACAGTCGATCAATTAATCAATTCATTGGATAGTTTAGAAAGAATTGCTAGCAGAAATTCTTTTTTCACTAGTAACTAAAATTTCCCATCCCCAACGTTCCAATACTCGGTCCCTAGTTCCATAGTATAGTCCATGCTCTCGACGTCCCTGAGGTATAGCCGGTGTATGCAGGTTGCCTTATAAAAAATAGAGAGCGCCCTATTCTTTCTAGCCTAGGAATAGAGAGAGTAGAAAGGTCACTAGGACGTGACATTTGTCACGTCCGAGTGACCTCCTTTCCTCTTTTATTATTCTAGGTCTAGGAAGAAAGGGTTAGCTCTCTATTTATTTAGGGCAATCTGCATGCACTGACTATACCTTGGGTGCGCCGAGAGCTGGAACTGACTTTTTGGATCTGGGGAATTTTAGGAATAAGGAATGTTTCATAGGAACGTATGATAGCGTCTAGGAAAATTAATATTAATTCAAAATCGTATTTTCTATTTAGGCTATAAGATAGGAAATTGAAATATATTGTTAATAAAATAAAGTAATATTCTATTATTAGGGATTTGAACACTTAGAATAACCGGTAAATAATTGCGAGTTGAGATTATTAAAGATTTAGATACGTCGGATAGTCGTCGATTTCAAAGTGAGGTTCTAGCGGTCCTGAGCTTACTAATTCTGGTAGGGAGACAGCAGGAAAATTATATTCCTTGAAAGGTGTAAAATTCTGGTAGGAATTCTTAGATGATTCTATTAATTCGTTAATTATATTATCAATCTCCTCTAGGGTGATTGGTAATAAAGGTTCTATTTTATGTTGAAAATTGTCAATTGATCCGGAACTTTGAGATAGGTCAGAAGAGATTACCTCTTGAGACTCAGGTAATTGTTTATCTTTGGATAATCTCTCTTGAGAATTTAATAAACTAGTCGCGATTGATCTATATTTCTTAACTATTGAAGGGCGTGTACGCTTTTTCTTACGTACAAGGTTGCGTTTCCGGTTGGCCATCTACAAGGGTATGTTCATCTTTATTGTATTAATTAATTAGTTATTAGGAAATTATAAAATTGGATTGAGAGTTAAAAAAAAGATTAATTCTCACTTGATTCAACACGGAGATGAAAATCTGCTCTGTTGCTCCTGGTGACTATGCCTAGGCTGTAGTTCTCCTGGGGACCTCGGTCTCAGGATGGAGTTGGAAGAACAGACGTGCACTGATTTTATGTTATTTTTAGTTTTTATTTCTTTATTTATGAACAATTTCTAAGTCTGTGACTTATAATCGTACAATTAGAGTTTACGAATTTAAACTATCAGATGAGTTAACTAGAATGATAACTAACATAGGAATCGCAGAAAGATCTAAGTACAAGTTGACACAAAAACTAGATTAACCGTAATCGGCTAAGTGTAGACTTCGGAAAATAGTAATACGAAATGCTCTATTCTAGAAGTTGACACGAAGTGCCCGCAGGATGCAAAATCCACGGTTTATATACTCTTCGGAGGACCAGGCGTGCTTAGATTTTGACAGGTTTATGGTTCCATAGGAATTCGGTTTGCGTCATCGAAGAGGGGGCGAAGAGGGTGGTCCATCAGCGAAGATGGTTCGTTGGCGCAGTATAATTATAATTCTTAATAGTCAAATGGAAATCTTTACAATAGTTTCTGAATTGCTTATTTATAAAACGTTAATATTTATCATTATAATTTGTACTAAAGGGTTAAATTGCGTGCCTTAGAAGCTATTACAAAATGTGGAGATTGTAATTCCTTAGGTATTCATTATAATAATAATTGAGAGATTTTATTGTTGAAAAGCGTGCAACGTTATTCTGTAAAGGATTCAAGGGCTAGCTTTTGATAGTTTGAGTTGTAGCTTATAATGATAAGGATAATATTTCGCTTTTTAAATCTTTGGTTCGGTGTAGGGCATTAGTTTCTTTCCTAAAGTTCAGGAATGCGGCAGGGGGGTCATACTGGGTCAAATTACAAGCTATTGTGTCGCCAAGTCGATCTCTACGAATACTTATGTTTAGTGGTACATTTATTGCTCCTTGTTTTGGTCTTTTTACGCATATTGATCAATCAATTATGGCATCCTTCATTTATAATATGATATTTATAATTAATTATGGCATACTTCATTTATGATATTTATCTAGTTAATAAAAAGGTCTATAATTATTTATGGATCCATAATTCATTAATGCAATATTGAAAGGTTTACGTATTCAAATGTGTACTTGGGTAATTCTTAGTCGTACTTACAGAATCGTGTTTCGTTTTAGGTATGAATTCTGAAAGAATTAGTGTTTCTCTTTTAGTTATCATATAAAAACTATCACGAAAATCTATATAAATGTTTATCAAAATTAGAATTATGCCAGCAAATTAAAAAGGACTCTGAGAATATTTAAATGTTTAACCACTAATTTTAATCGATCGTCGACTAAACTTATTATTATCCTACTAGATATAGGAAATATATATACACACATTTGCATAAATATGTTAATTATTCCACTAGAAATATCTATTACATCCATTTAAGTATAAGAAGTATATATATATTCGCGTATAATATAATATCTCTCATAATATATAATATATATCACTCCACTCTAAGCTTGTGTGCTATTTTTAATTCATTTATAAAATTAAGAGTAATTAATTAAGACTATACCATTATAATTAAATATATATAGAAAAAAAACAAAACAAAAAAGACAGCAAACATTTCTATCTTATTATTCTATTAGGATAAGGACTAAGGGAACATCGTAAACGCTTACTAACTCTCCTATTCTCTTTAAATTATTGTTTTATGCAATAAGTTATTAAAATTTTTTTTTTACAAGATTGAAATATAATTTATAGTTAAGGGATACCTTAACTTAATCTAGCTGATCTAAGAACTAGTAATTTTAATGACAATTTCTCTGCTTGAAAAAAAAAATAAAAAAACAAATAAAAATATTTAATCTTTATGTACATTATATATATTTTCTTTCACTTATATTATGACAATTTGTACTTAGACAGATACGCAACAATATCGGCATCATAGTTTATTAAGTGACTAAATAAGTTATTAATAATAGAACTGAACTACTTCCTCTAAGCAAATTTATAAAGAGACTAGTAATTTTTTTGGGGGCAATTGCGAAATTAGGATAAGGATCTTTTAAATAAACTAACGTGGCAAACTGACGAACTATATAATAATATATACTAAAATTAACTAGTATGTAATAATGGAAAATAACAAAAAGAGAGGAGAAATTTAATGAAGTTAATTATATTTAAGTTATTAGCGATATTAATAACAACTGAGCAAACATTATTCTTAATTATAAGCACCTTTAATTTGCTATAATTAAGCGTAATAATCTATTTTAATAAGATACCTTAAGATATTATAAATATTTAAAAATAAAAAAAGACAGGAAAAATATATAATTCTTTTTTTTATCTTTTTTATATAATAAATAAAACAATAAGCAATAACAATGAAATATTTCTATTCCTACTGGGATAGGAATTGAGAGGAGTAATAAACAGTGGTTGATTATCTTATAAATTTTTATTTTTCTCCTTCTCTACAACGTTTGTTTCGACTTGCTAGTAAATCTTATAATAGCTTCCATCCTTCGCTTCAAACTTGCTTTTTCTTTCTCTGTAAAACAAATACATACACATCAAAATAATATCAATCTAATTAAACCTAGAGAAAATTTGAGAGTTACCACTCATTGCAGCCTCCTGACGCTCGCGTCGATGGAGAGCGGCTTCAAGTCTTGCCTTATCCATCTCGCGTTTTTCTATATATTGTAACATTTTCCAACGACGTATTGTCTTATCCACCTTCCACCCTAAAACACAAAATACGTCAACGTTGATAAAATAAAGGAGTCTAACGCTTCTTATCGGAAAATAAAAAGAAATTACTCCTAAATTACCTTTAGGCTCTTTGAAAAATTCATTTAAATTAAGATCACCCTCTCACACGAAAGCCGCGTTAATCCTCCTATAATTCCGTTCCCTCTGCAATTCGTCGACATACGAGGGCGGTCCGATAAGTACTTAGCCTACAAAAGAAAAACGAAAATTTTGAAAAAGTGGCGATTTATTTCTCAACATAGTCTCCTTTTAGCTCGATACACTTGACCCAGCGATGCTCCAACTTCTTTAACCCATCTGAAAAATACGTTTTCTCGAGGTCTGCAAAGTAGGTCTCCGTGGCGGCGATGACCTCCTCATTCGACTCAAATTTCTGCCCGGCGAGTGACTTTTTCAAGTTTGGAAACCAAAAAAAGTCGCACGGGGCCAAATCTGGAGAATACGGTGGATGGGGCAGCAGTTCGTAGTGCAATTCGACCAATTTGGCCGTGGCGACGGCGGTTGCGCTTGTTGTCCGGAGTAAGCAAACGCGGCACCCATCGCGCCGACAGCTTTCTCATGCCCAAAATTTTATGCAGGATATGACTCACGCGGTCTTTTGAGATGCCTACTGTTTCAGCTATCTCGCGCACCTTCAATCGGCGGTCTGCCAATACGAGATCGTGGATTTTTGTCACGTTATCCTCCGTGGTAGCCATTTTCGGAGCACCTGGGCTCATCAAAAACCGACGTGCGACTACGTTGAAACTCGTTAAAACCCAATTTTTGACGGTCGCCATCGAAGGAGAAGAGTCACCGTACACAGCATCCAAGCGCTCTTTGATTTCGCTGCGCGATTTCCCTTCCAAAAACAAGAATCGAATCACCGACCGATATTGCTCTTTTTCCATTTTTCTAAAATCCGCGGACACGCCCGCTTCCACACGCGGTCAAAACAAAACTACGAGTCCGATTCGGCTGAAATTTTGACAGTAGCCGTCTACGAAAATGTACTACACGATAGTAAATCTCTCTTGCGATACTGGCACCATCGGGCCGTGAGGCTAAGTACTTATCGGACCACCCTCGTACTTTTGATACCCCTCCATATGCTTCAAGAATCTCCACCAACCTCCCCAAAAAGCAGGCTGGAAGTTGTACGACTCTCATAGCATCTCAAAAATATGAGTTATACTTTATAACTAATATAAATAATCTCTTAACGATACTCACATCCACACCATAATAGATGATCTCCATTTCTAAATCCCTAGATACATAGACAGCCCCCTCAGATTCACCTTCCGTAATAATCATCTTCATGATTGACTTTATTTTATACCTTCTCACTTACAAACTATAGTCCGCACTATGCACCGACAAAATTGTAACTGTGAAATTTCTCCAACAACTATAACCTGTGGAATTTCACTCCCCCTACTCCTGCCATACTTTCTTTCATGTTTTTACGATCGTTTCTCGATTCTTATTTGAGAACCCCCAAACAATAAATGCTACGCGTTTTCTCCCGACTCCTTTTTTTTATAGACATTCCTTATAGTAGCACAAGCCGCATATACTTTATAGCGTTTTCGATTGGGGTGCACTGGCTGCACTGAATGTCAGGCGCGTGTTCGATTGGTAGTGCCAATGCGCACTTGGCTAGTGTTGCGTGTTCGTTTGAACGCACAACACTCGCATAGTGCGCACTAAGTGGCACGAGATATTTTGACGGTGCCAGTTCAGTGCACTGGATGCATACAAGCAGTAGGGCATTCTTTTGAACGAAAATTCGACATAATGAGCAATTTGGATTTGGCTCTCTTTAATATTTTGGAGACATTTTTGGAATCTTCTTCTAGTTCAAGCGAGCAAGAAGAAATAATTACAACTCTTCGAACTAGAAGAATAATCCAAAAAACTGTAAATTATGTAGAATGTGTGAAAAAAATGGATAATGACACCGTAAGTGTTATATCTTTTTATATAAATATCGAACCTATACCCTTTTTTAAAATATAATTAATGTACTTAATGTAATAGCATTTTTATACTGAATAATAATAATTTTTATATTTGTCATACGTGATATTCTTAATCATCTTCTATATTTAATTACATATAATAAAAATCATTACTTAACTGAACACAAGATGTCGAGGTTACTTTTTCGTTCTTCCCGGAATCTAGTCAACTCAAGTGGCACTGAAAATTTCGGCGTGTTCTTTTTCACCTGCACTATTCAGTGCAACCCATGGAATTTGTCCAGTGTTCGTGTGAACTGAGTGCGCACTGGTGCGCACTAACTTTTTCCCAATCGAAAACTGCTATTAGACTCTTAAGAAAAAATCGAAAAAAACTCTTGGAATGCTTAAGTTAAATATAGAATCACATAAGCCTTTGCATGCGCAGTTATCGCGCTATATGTACTCATAATGCTTTTATTTAACATAATTTAATCAAATATATACTAATTTGACAACACTATATGCTAATTCTATTTTTAGAAACGTAAATTTTAAGATAGTTAAGAACCTTGAATGATTCTTTCTGGCAAACAGATAATTTTAATATGCACGCACGCACTCTTGCCGCTAAACGCTTAATGTTCTAAAGTCAAAATTTGTAGGCTTGTGGATCTTGACATAAGCATATCCTTTTATGTAAAAAGAGTAAAAGGATATGATGACAAAATAAAAAAAAGGGGAAAGAAAAAGAAAAAAACAAAAATACGCTAAGCTACAATATATATGTGTGTAATTAATTACATATATATGTGGAATAAATACTTGTATGTAATTATTATATATGTGTGTGGAACTTATATGTAATTTGTGTGTTATTATTACAGAAATGTTAATATACTTCGCAATTCTTGCTTTTATAAATTTGACCCGCGCTTTAATCGGATTCGATTGTGGCGGACAACACCTAAATATCACCTCTGTATCGCTGCTCAATGTTAGAGAATGCAATCTCAATGTACAGAAACCAAACTCTACAGATGTTTATGTACAACTTTTACAACTCTCGGACTATGACCATGAAGTTATTCAATGCAAGGTGGATATCTCAAGGACAATTTATTACTGTGGAATGGATTTACACGTTTCCGTAGTTCACAATGGAAGAGCAGAATACATTCACGAAACTGGATATACTGTATGTCGAAGGATGTTCTACGAAGGGACTTTCTCCTTGGGAGCAGGCAACGTTATTCAAGGACTAAGAGCTAATCAGACTACCTATCACAGCCTTACATTAGCTGACCGTACCAGTAATGACGGAACTTGCAAGGAGAACTCAGTACTCCAATCCTTACGGAACTTGGGACAACGTTATCGTTCAAGCTGCTGTCAAAATTTCCCTGAGGAGCACGCATGTTCCTGTGCAATTAAATTCAGGAAAAATAATGCTAAAATCCGGAACCATTTGCCCATTAAGGGGATGCCGGAGCGTTGGCCGAACTCCGACGGGTTAGCGCCCTCATTTGAGAGGAACTAAAATTGTCGATAATTACCGACAATTTTAATTCCGCTATTATCGACAGTAATATATATATATGTCAAAAAGCCATTTTAGTGTGTTCAACATATTGAAATCAGACAACATAATATATTTTTACTGTCAAATCATCTCGCACACGCATCTAAGCGTGTCAATGACAATAAAACATACATATATAAATGTGTCTCTTTATGACATAGTTGAACACAATTTTAATATTGCTCTTTTATATATTTTGATGATATATGCATATTTTCATGTATTTTTCAAAGGAAATATACAATCTACCATATATATATATATATATATATATATATATATATATATATATACAAGATGGTTCAAAAGTCCGGCAACGGTCAATTATGTCCAAGAAATAGTGGTCTTATGAATAAAATATAAAAATTGCAGGGTTCAACCCGGGAAAAATTTTTTATATATAATTATATCTAAATAGGGGTAAACAGTACAGTTATTAGCCACTCTACAATGATTGGCTACATTTTAAAAAATTAAAGATTATAAGGAAATACTATTAAAATATTTTCAATTATAAATAAAAAAATGTTTAATACATTTTTCTGCTTCAAATACAATTAATATTTAATTATTTTCTATGTATTGCAATTTATATAAATAATGAATAAAATGACTTTGGTAACATACTTTGAAAACTGTTGCCATTCAATCAAAAAACCGTAAGAGTGGAGCCAACGATTTGCAAATTTTTAAATGTTTTTATGACATATAATTTTTGTTTTCGTAATATACATGCATTAATAAAGTTTAAATTGTGTAAAAAAAATTCGTATCGGTAAAAATACATATATATTTTAAAAATTATAACTATGCCAACGACTAACACACGATTGACGTTTTACAACAGTAATTGGCCACTCGGCCAATGATTGTTTTGTGGTTATGAAAACTGTGTGACAGTTATTGGCCCCTTATATCGAGTGACAGATAAGACAGTAAGTTTATTTGTTATATTATTAAAAAGATATATTTTTCAGCTGTAAATAAAATATTCAATATTCTATCATAATAAATAGAAAGAAATAATTTATTAAAAATATATAAATTTATGTAAAAATAATTGATAAAATTTTTTATTAAAAAAATTTTTAATTTTTAGGTTATATTTTAAAATTAATCTATCAAAAAAAACACCAAAAGTTAAAAAAATTAACAAAAATATTTTGAAAATCAAATATATATATTTTATAAATTAAACTTCGGCTCGTATACAATTAAAATATGTGATATAATAAAAGGCCAACTTAACGAGCTTATATGCTATTAATTGAAAAATTTTTTTATTAATTTACGTCATAATATACAAAAGTTAAGATAAACGTTTCGACTGTACGACAGTCTTTTTCAATATCCTAATAATATGTCAATAAATTAATTTAGTCATATCGACCTTATTATAAATACAACATTTATGAGATTATATGACGAACGCAGTACAAAATTCATGTTTGTTGGCATGAGTTAGAGCGTCAGATGCTGTTATATTATGTAACGACACTGTGAACAAATTAATATATCCGCTCAAATATTACATTTAGATTTTTAATAAATAGTATTAACTTACTTTTTTGTCACGAACATAACACTTTTTTTAAAAAAATTATTTCTTTTTACTTAACATAATCACAATGTGTACTTTTTTAAAAAACAAATCGATATCTGTATCTTACAATGTCGGCGCGCTGTATATATACCCAATTTTTAAGATGACGTAGACAATTTTTTTAGAATATCAAAATAAGAACCGTCAAGACGCTCGGTGTCCTTTTTTAGGTTGATACTGTTGTTTTCTTCTTTAATATATATCATTTCTGATATCAACCTTTTATAATATGAACCTTTTATAATATGAATACAATTGGAACGACACAAAAATCCTAGATTATGAAAAGAATTATTATAAAAGGTTGATATCAGAAATGATATATATTAAAGAAGAAAACAACAGTATCAACCTAAAAAAGGACACCGAGCGTCTTGACGGTTCTTATTTTGATATTCTAAAAAAATTGTCTACGTCATCTTAAAAATTGGGTATATATACAGCGCGCCGACATTGTAAGATACAGATATCGATTTGTTTTTTAAAAAAGTACACATTGTGATTATGTTAAGTAAAAAGAAATAATTTTTTTAAAAAAAGTGTTATGTTCGTGACAAAAAAGTAAGTTAATACTATTTATTAAAAATCTAAATGTAATATTTGAGCGGATATATTAATTTGTTCACAGTGTCGTTACATAATATAACAGCATCTGACGCTCTAACTCATGCCAACAAACATGAATTTTGTACTGCGTTCGTCATATAATCTCATAAATGTTGTATTTATAATAAGGTCGATATGACTAAATTAATTTTTTGACATATTATTAGGATATTGAAAAAGACTGTCGTACAGTCGAAACGTTTATCTTAACTTTTGTATATTATGACGTAAATTAATAAAAAAATTTTTCAATTAATAGCATATAAGCTCGTTAAGTTGGCCTTTTATTATATCACATATTTGAAAATCAAATTGAAGATTAGTACTATTCATGCAGTCGTAAAAATGGATTGTTAAAACATCTTTAAAACAATAATTTGATATTACTAGAAAATATACTACTTTTCAGTCAGCTGTAAGTAAAATAATCAATACTATAGGGTATTAGTATTATATCATTATAAAATAGAAACAAATAATTTATTATAAATAAATCAGTTTATAATACAAATTATAATAATTGATAAAATTCTTAATTTACAAATTTTTAATTTTTAGAATTAATTTCTAAATTGAACAAAATGCCAAAAGTTAAGAAAGATAACAAGTACCAAAAAAAATATTGTGAAAAACAAATTGAAGATGCTATTCATGCAATAGAAAATGGAATGTCAAAACATGCAGCTTCAAAACAATATGGTGTCCCAAGATCGACTATCCAGTTCAGAATGAGTAATGCATTTGTAAAAACAACTCCAGGTCCAGCTCCTGTATTAGGTCGTAGTGGAGAAGACGATTTAGTAAATTGGATTATTGATTGCCAACGGAAAGGATTCCCTATGAGAAAAATTAACGTACAAACTAGTGTCAAAGAATTTTTGGATCAAACAAAGAAAAAAAATCCTTTTCGTAATAACATGCCAGGGAATGGATGGTATAAAGGTTTGTTAAAAAGAAACCCAATTCTTACTGAAAGACATCCAGAAGGAGTTACTAATGCTAGTTCTTGTGTTAGTAAAAATGATATTAAAAATTGGTTTAAAGAGATATATAATTATTTGGCAGAACATAACTACTTACATATTTTGGAAGATCTAACACGTATATTTAATAGTGATGAAACGTACTTTATGGTATGTCCAAAGATGAAAAATGTGATAGCTCCTCGTGGAGCACGAAATGTTTATGAAATTGATAGAGGAAACTCTAAGTTAAATTTGACTGTATTATTTACATTTAGTGCAAGTGGAGTAACAACTCCACCGACTGTTGTGTTTCCTTACAAAAGATTACCTGCCTCTGTTGGACGATCAGTACCTGATGATTGGGGAATCGGTGTAACACCAAGTGGTTGGATGAATGCAGAATTATTTTATGAATATTTAGAAAATGTATTTTATCCTTATCTCAAAAAAGAAAAGATTGTGTTTCCTGTTATTTTATTTGTCGATGGGCATAGTAGTCATGTCACTTTAGAAGTAAGCAAACTTTGTTCAGAATTAGAGATAATTCTTATTTGTTTATATCCAAATTCAACAAGAATGTTACAACCTGCTGATGTCTCAGCATTTAGACCTTTAAAGAATATGTGGAAAAAAAGTGTTTTAGAATGGAGGCAACAAAATCCAACACTATCGTTATCATTAGATAGAATGGCTCCACTTTTGAAAAATGCTGTTGATAAATTTTCACCTGATGGTAATACCATAAGAAATGGTTTCAAAGCATGTGGCTTATATCCTTGGAATCCAGATGCAGTAGATTAAATGTCTTGGTGTTAAGACCAAAAATATTATCACTATTGATCGTCCATCTAATGCAGCCACAATTTCATTTGAAACGTATGCCAAAGTAGTGGGAGATGACTTATTGAAAGAATTACAATTATTTCCTTCTCAGCAAGTCACAGCAGAAAGCAAGTCAACAGAGTTTTTAATTCTCCATCAATTGTTTGAAGAATATACACAAGTATCAAATTCAACAAATAATTATGATGCACAATTAGCTACAGATATTGTAGGTAATTTAGAGTCAAATGTAGGTGATTTTGAGTTAAATGTAGGTGATTTTGAGTTAAATGTAGTTGATTTAGAGTCAAATGTAGGTGATTTTGAGTTAAATGTAGTTGATTTAGAGTCAAATGTAGATGATTTTGAGTTAAATGTAGTTGATTTAGAGTCAAATGTAGGTGATTTTGAGTTAAATGTAGTTGATTTAGAGTCAAATGTAGGTGATTTTGAGTTAAATGTAGTTGATTTAGAGTCAAATGTAGGTGATTTAGAGTCAAATATTGATAAAATTGATAAAACTGAGAGTGATATTAAAAATAATTTAAAGTTAGATAGTATTATTGCGATAAATAATGAGACTGATACTAATAATATTATAGAAAATTTAAAGTTAAATAATATATTGACTATTAATGAGGATGAAAGTAAAATTACAGATAATTTAGAAATAAATAGTATTGCAATTGATGAAACTGGATGTGATATTATACTATGTGATTTAGAGTTAAATAATAAGATTACAACTAATAAAATTGAAGGTGATATTATAAATGACTCAGAATTAAATAATATTGCAATAATTGATAAAATTGAAAGTAATGTTACGAATGATTTAGGAGTAAATAATATTATTGTAGCAAATGGTAAGCCTAAATTCAATGTTAATAATTTAGAAATAAATAATATTGTTGAATATAATAAAACTTCATATAATAATAATATAAATAATTTAGAATTGAATCTAGCAGCCGATAAGACTGAAGATAATAAAGTACTTGATTTGTCTCTGAGTCATCGTAAAGATTGTTCTAAAAAACTGAAAGATTTTTTACCACGACCAGTAACACCTACGCGCAAAGGAAAAAAGTTTACCGAACGAACATCATATGCGATTTCATCCTTTAAATGGCAATTAAATGAAGAGAAAAAATTAGAACGAATAAAAATGGAACAGAAACGAAAGGATGATAAAAAACAACAAATGTTAGAAAAGAAAAAAATAGTTGAAAAGTTAAAAGAACAAAAAAAATTAGCAAGACTACAAAAACAACAGGAGAAAAAAACGATGTTACAGAAAGTTAAAAAAGAGAAAGTTGACAATAAAGAAAATATTGATGAAAAACCAAAAAAACGAGGAAAAAGGATCAGGCAATTTTAAAACCAAAAATTTTGAAAAATGAAATATTTTCAAAAAAAGTTCGTTTAGTTTAAAATAATATTATACTTGTTAAACAAAATTTGTTTCTCTTGTTTATATTTTAATTAATATGTTCATCTTATGTTAAATATATGTAATAAAATATATATTGATTTAATAATTTTGGTTTTTTGATGCTAAATAATTTTTTGTCACTCTTTAATTATATATCAGGAGACGCGGTAGTGTCTCCGGCCATGTTCAAACCCTAAAAGACCTTAAAAGACACTACAAGTCTCCTTATCCTGCACCATCAAAGTCCATTCTTTGGGGGTGTAGAACTACTAAAATATAAAAAATTTTGAATTGCACGTAATATAACCTGAAAGGCGGCATCGCCACGAGTAATTTGAGCCAAGAAAAAATAAAATCGGTCAAGCCGTTCTGGAGATACAAGCGGTCAAAAAGTGACGTTTTTCATGAAAAATGAAGTAACGTCGTCTTCTTCTTCTTCTTCTTCTTCTTCTTCTTCTTCTTCTTCTTCTTCTTCTTCTTCTTCTCTGTCCGCGTATAAATCTCTTCTCACCTTTCACTCACACCTCCCTCAACTTCCACCCACCCCTTTCCCTCCCACATCTTGCCCCCACCCCCACTCGCCTTTTTCACCCTCTTTCATTCCCTCTCACCCTCTTCGTCCTCTTTCACCCTCTTTCACCCTCTTTCGCCCTCTTTCATCCTCTTTCGTCCTCTTTCACCATCTTTCGCCTCTTTCACCCTCTTTCGTCCTCTCTTACCCTCTTTCATTCCCTCTCACCCTCTTTCACCCTCTTTCACCCTCTTTCATTCCCTCTCACCCCCTTTCGTCCTCTTTCACTCTCTTTCGTCCTCTTTCACCCTCTTTCGTCCTCTTTCACCCTCTCTCGTCCTCTTTCACCCTCTTTCGTCCTACCTCACCCTCTTTCGTCCTCTTTCACCCTCTTTCGTCCTCTTTCACCCTCTTTCGCCCTCTTTCACCCTCTTTCGTCCTCTTTCACCCTCTTTCATTCTCTCTCACCCTCTTTCATTCCCTCTCACCCTCTTTCACCCTGTTTCGTCTTCTTTCACCCTCTTTCATTCCCTCTCACCCTCTTTCGTCCTCTTTCACTCTCTTTTATTCTTTCTTACCTTGTTTCGCCCTCTCTCACCCTCTTTCGTCCTCTTTCACTCTCTTTCATTCTCTCTCATCCTCTTTCACCCTCTTTCGTCCTCTTTCACCCTCTTTCGCCCTCTTTCGTCCTCTTTTGCCCTCTTTCACCCAATTTCGTCCTCTTTCACCCTCTTTCGCCTATCTCGTCTTCTCTTACCCTCATTTGTCCTCTCTCACCCTATCTCCAAAAAATCATAAAAATGAAAAGGTCAAGCCATGTTCAAAAGAAGGTTTTCAAAAATTTAAACCTAGTCTGTACAATGAAAAATAATTACTCATAATTCCAGAGTTCCAATTTGGTAATATCGAATAATGTATTTGTTTCAAGTAATGGCAGTAGAGATAAATACATACCTACGTATATGCAGTTTTTGCTGTTAAATGTACTTGAACGAAAAAAATAATTAAATGATTTAAATATAGCACATTTTAAATCAAGAAACTTATACTATAATCGAACTCTGTTTAGAAAGAATGTTTGTTTCAATCACAATCACAATACCATTTTCTATTATTTCTCTTATTATTATCAATAATGTTATTCACCAAATAATTATAGTATGAATAATGTTTTGCGATTTATTTAACAATTCATAATATGTTAGGGTTATAAAGTTTTATCTATAGGGTTTTTATTTAAATAAAATGAAGAATGTATATATATGTATATTTATTTATGTATATAATGTATATCATATATATTATTATATACTATTTATTATTCACGTCCTCGTCCGCCTTCTCGTCCGCCCCTCCTCGGCCTGTTGCCCCAATAATAATGGGGCGAGGACAGTTTAAGGAGGAAGCGCATAAAGCGCTCCTCCTGGACGCGAACTCCGGCGCGTCTTCCTCTGTAAACTGTAATTAAAAAAGAAATTATTTTAGTAATTAGATAATATGGTATATCTAGGTATGGTATAAAATAATAAATGTATAATATGTTATAATAAAATGTTATAATAATATAAGGTTAATATTTATATAAAATATATAAATATTTTATTAATTAGAATATATTTAATAACTATTATAAATTTCTAAAGAAATTAAACAGAGTCATAAAAACGCAAAAAGACAGGGATAAGCTCCAAAATAATTTGGGGGTCATATATAAGATATCGTGTAATAATTGTGATGCTACATATGTAGGACAGACGAAAAGACAATTAGGTACAAGAGTAAATGAACATAAAAATAATATTAGATTAGATTCTGCAAGGCACTCGGTGGTTTCTCATCATATTATAAAATTTACACACAATTTCAATTGGAACGACACAAAAATTCTAGATTATGAAAAGAATTATTATAAAAGGTTGATATCAGAATAAGAAAAAATTCTGTTGGTTATTGCAAAAAAAAGAAACGGATTACTATAATAATATTAAACCCATAGTTTTTTCTTGTTCAGAGAAAAATAGTGTAAACTCTCAAAATAATAAATATATTAATAACCACATTAACGCAACAAATTTTATAAACAGAACTATTAATCCATTAGAACAAACCAATGATAAATGGTTTATTAATTTGACTGATGTAAATATTCCAACTGATGTCACAAATTTATTGCAATTAGGTAGTGATTTTAGCCTTCCAATTAATACTGATAAAAAAACAGCTGTCCATGAATTTATTAAAGACATAGAAAGCAATTCGAATAACATAACTAATCTCACGACAATAAGAAACATAGCTATTCCACAGTTCTTTGTTTTTTTAAACAACAATACTAGTAAAGACATAATAAATGACAAACTTACTTTTATGTATAAAAAAACCATGACATTTTGTAACAAAATCCCAGCATCATTTTCACAAGAGCAGACAAGGGAAACACGACCGTGGCGATGACCAAAGAATTTTATATAGACAAAGTTGAAGAATTATTAAATGACAAAGATAATTATATGACAATCAAAAACAATCCAATAATAAAAATAGAAAAAGACCTTAATAAAAATTTAAAATAATGGTTAAAAAATGAATGGATCACAAAAAAAGACTATTATTGTTTAAGTTTTAGTGATTCAGTGCTTCCTACAGCATATGGCTTGCCCAAAATTCACAAGGAAAATGTTCCATCAGAGTAATAGTATCGTCGGTCAATACAGCACTACATCATTTAGCTGCATATTTACACAACATTTTAGTGACAAGTTTACCCAAAGGGAAAAGTCATGTTAATAATAGTTTTGAATTGTGCAACGCATTGTCTGATCTTAAATTAAATAATAATGAAACAATCGTATCTTTGGATGTGATATCGTTGTTCACAAATGTTCCTTTGGACCTTGCAATAGACAGCATAAATAATAGATGGCATTACATTGAAAACCACACATCAATAGACAAAAATGAGTTTGTTAATGTAATTAAATTCATTTTGACTTCAACGTACTTCACATTCAACAAAACGATCTATAAACAAATACATGGAACTCCTATGGGATCGCCTTTATCTCCAATTATTGCGGATATTGTCATGCAAGATGTAGAAACTAGGATTCTTGAAACTATAAATGTTAATATAAAGTTTTACTATCGCTACATCGATGATATCTTGGTTTGCTTGCCGGAAGATCAAGTCACATATCTAGTAGAAAAATTTAATGATTGTCACGATAGATTAAAATTCACAATAGAAAGAGAGGATAACCGTAGCATAAGTTTTTTAGATATCTCACTCAAAATTATAAATAACATAATATATATAGATTGGTTTCAGAAAAAGACATTTTCGGGTAGAACACTCTCATATCATTCAAATCATCCTATATGCCACAAAAAAAGTGTAATATATAATTTAGTAGACCGGTCAATATTATTATCACATCCCCGTTTTTATAGTAAAAATTTAACATTAATCATAGAGATTTTATTGAGCAATAGTTATCCTCTTGATCTCATTTTCTCAGAAATCAATAATAGACTGAAGTTCCTTATTGTTAATAGATTAAACAAAGAAATGACTCAAGATATAAATAACGAAATCATAAATAACGACAGAAATAAAAAATTCATAGCGATACCATATATTGAAAGAATCTCGGAACTAGTAGCATCAGAATTAAAGAAATCAAATATGACAGTAGGATACAGATGTCTAAAGAAATTAAACAGAGTCATAAAAACGCAAAAAGACAGGGATAGCTCCAAAATAATTCGGGGGTCATATATAAGATATCGTGTAATAATTGTGATGCTACATATGTAGGACAGACGAAAAGACAATTAGGTACAAGAGTAAATGAACATAAAAATAATATTAGATTAGATTCTGCAAGGCACTCGGTGGTTTCTCATCATATTATAAAATTTACACACAATATCAATTGGAACGACACAAAAATCCTAGATTATGAAAAGAATTATTATAAAAGGTTGATATCAGAAATGATATATATTAAAGAAAAAAACAACAGTATCAACCTAAAAAAGGACACCGAGCGTCTTGACGGTTCTTATTTTGATATTCTAAAAAAATTGTCTACGTCATCTTAAAAATTGGGTATATATACAGCGCGCCGACATTGTGAGATACAGATATCGATTTGTTTTTTAAAAAAGTATACATTGTGATTATGTTATGTAAAAAGAAATAATTTAAAAAAAAAAAAGTGTTATGTTCATGACAAAAAGTAAGTTAATACTATTTATTAAAAATCTAAAATGTAATATTTGAGCGGATATATTAATTTGTTCACAGTGTCGTTACATAATATAACAGCATGACATACATAAATCTGACGCTCTAACTCAAGCCAACAAACATGAATTTTGTACTGCGTTCGTCATATGATAATCTCATAAATGTTGTATTTATAATAAGGTCGATATGACTAAATTAATTTTTTGACATATTAGCATGATATTGAAAAAGACTGTCGTACAGTCGAAACGTTTATCTTATCTTTTGTATATTATGACGTAAATTAATAAAAAAATTTTTTAATTAATATCATATATCACATATATTATAAATCATTTATTTAATTAATAATTAATTATTTATTAAAATAATAAAATATCAGGAGACGCGGTAGTGTCTCCGGCCATGTTCAAACCCTAAAAGACCTTAAAAGACACTACAAGTCTCCTTATCCTGCACCATCAAAGTCCATTTTTTGGGGGTGTAGAACTACTAAAATATAAAAAATTTTGAATTGCACGTAATATAACCTGAAAGGCGGCATCGCCACGAGTAATTTGAGCCAAGAAAAAATAAAATCGGTCAAGCCGTTCTGGAGATACAAGCGGTCAAAAAGTGACGTTTTTCATGAAAAATGAAGTAACGTCGTCTTCTTCTTCTTCTTCTTCTTCTTCTAATTCTTCTTCTTCTTCTCTGTCCGCGTATAAATCTCTTCTCACCTTTCACTCACACCTCCCTCAACTTCCACCCACTCCTTTCCCTCCCACATCCCGCCCCCACCCCCACCCCCACCACACTCCCACCCCCACTCCCACCCCTCTTTCGCCTTTTTCACCCTCTTTCGTCCTCTCTCACCCTCTTTCACCCTCTTTCACCCTCTCTCACCCTCTTTCGTCCTCTTTCACTCTCTTTCATTCTCTCTCATCCTCTTTCACCCTCTTTCATTCCCTCTCACCCCCTTCGTCCTCTTTCACCCTCTTTCGTCTTCTTTCACCCTCTTTGTCCTACCTCACCCTCTTTCGTCCTCTTTCGTCCTCTTTCACCCTCTTTCATTCCCTCTCACCCTCTTTCGTCCTCTTTCACCCTCTTTCGTCCTCTTTCACCCTCTTTCATTCTCTCTCACCTTCTTTCGTCCTCTCCTCACCCTCTTTCATTCTCTCTCACCCTCTTTCACCCTGTTTCGTCTTCTTTCACCCTCTTTCATTCCCTCTCACCCTCTTTCGTCCTCTTTCACCCTCTTTCGTCCTCTTTTACTCTCTTTCGTCCTCTCTCACCCTCTTTCATTCTTTCTCAACCTCTTTTACCCTCTTTCGTCCTCTTTTACCTTCTTTCACTCTCTTTCGTCCTCTCTCACCCTCTTTCATTATTTTCACCCTTTTTCGCCCTCTCTCATCTTCTTTCGACCTCTTTCACACTCTTTCGTGCTCTCTCACCCTCTTTCGTCCTCTTTCACCCTCTTTCGTGCTCTCTCACCCTCTTTTGACCTCTTTCGTCCTCTTTCACCCTCTTTCGTCCTCTCTTACCCTCTCTCACCTCTTTCACCCTCGTACGTCCTTTCTCACCCTTTTTCGTTCTCTTTCACCCTCTTTCGCCTATTTCGTCTTCTCTTACCCTCATTCGTCCTCTCTCACCCTATCTCCAAAAAATTATAAAAATGAAAAGGTCAAGCCATGTTCAAAAGAAGGTCCTCAAAAATTTAAACCTAGTCTGTACAATGAAAAATAATTACTCGTAATTCCAGAGTTCCAATTTGTTAATATCGAATAATGTATTTGTTTCAAGTAATGGCAGTAGAGTCAAATACATACCTACGTATATGCAGTTTTTACTGTTAATTGTACTTAAACGAAAAAAATAATTAAATGATTTAAATATAGCACATTTTAAATCAAGAAACTTATATAATCGAACTCTGTTTAAGCAAAGGTAGAACATTTTATTTGCCTCTGCCTTTACAAGAAACATTGGATAAGGTATGTCCTCCGGAAGATCCTATAAATTTGAATCACGAGTTGCACATTCTCGTTCGAGGGATACCCAAGAAATCTAAAGTGGTTTGAAAAAATTTGGTAGATATTAATAAAATGTATAAGGCTTTACAATGGTTGAAAGAAAATAATCCTCATTATTCAAAAATTCGTCTTCCAGCGTCATCTGATGATCTATTAAAGAATAAGTTGCAGGAAACAGAATATCGGATTGTCGATGAGGAAAGCGACAATGACGAAATAAATGAGGTGGTTGAGGAATTACCAGCATTGAATTTGTACAATGTACAGCAAAACAAAAATAATAATGATCAAACCGTTTTAAAACGTACGGCTTTTCTTACACAAATCACTGAAGATTCGGATATTAACGATCAGTATACAATATACCCAATACACGCGAAAAGAATCGATAACGAATCTGCATTAAAGCTTTATCAAATGGTGAAAATTGTAGATTTTCCAATGGATAATCGTTATAAATATCTGGATGTCATGTGTTTCCCTGATTTATATCCTGATGGTGTCAATGGACAACGAGAAGATAGAAACTTTGCATTGCCGGAATATTTATTTATTAGAACACGATTGATGTCGAAACATAGTAGATTCAGGTTGAATCTGCAGTATCTGTTCTTCCTTCTCAATGATGCTAACTACCGACAGTTGAAAAGTGGTATCTATTATACGATGATGGTTACTAACCCACGAGAGAGATACACTGCTGGTAGATACTTGAACGAATTGAAAGGTTACCAATTAGAATCGAATTTAATGAGTATTTTCGCAAAATTGAGAAATACGAATCAATTTTGGCGACAACCGTCTAATAATGTAAAATGCATGACTTTGCATTACGGTCCAGCGACGTGGTTTTTGACTTTGAGTCCTAGTGAATGGAAATGGTCCGATTTGGGTGAATATTTACGAGATATGAATCCCGATAAAGAGAAGTTAAGCATCAGCGAACTAATCGCATACGATCTTGTAAGTACTTCTAGATTCATGTGTATAAAATTCAAAGCCATGATTGATTTTATTTGTTTGTCCGATAATCCAATAGGAAAGGTTATTCATTACTTCTGGTGACTGGAATATCAACGTAGATGTATCCAGCACATGCATTGTATGATTTGGATAAAAGATGCTCCAGTATTAGGAAAATCGCCGGATGAAGAAGTTGCTACGTTTATTCAAAAATACGTAACGTGTGAAATTCCAGATGAAAATGTTTCGCCAACGTTGTACGAAACGGTAATAAGTGATCAGAATCATAAACATAACTCGTATTGCATGCGTACGAAAAAAACGGAAACTAATATATACAGAAAGTGTCGGTTCGATTTTCCTCGGCCAGTTACTGAGAATTTCGTTTTAAGAGACGTTATCACTTCGATAGTCGGTAGAAAAAATTTACGCCATAAGAGCAGATTGTACGATCTTCCTCGCAAGGAGTCGGAAAGGTTTATAAATGGTTATAATCCATCTATCAAATTAGCCTGGGAGGGAAATATGGACATACAATTTATTAGAGAAAAATCAGAGTTTTTAAACTCATATTTAACAAAATACACGACAAAGTCGGAAAAATGCAATACAGACTTTGAAGTGATAGATTCGAATAAGTCCTTGGCATCGAAACTGTGGAATTTTGCAATGCGTTCATTAAATAACAGAGAATGCGGTGCTTTAGAAGCTGCGGATACACTATTAGGGAATCCCTTGTACGGTACGGATAATGATACCATGGTCAAATGGATCGATGTTAATGAGGTGAGAAATAGAAAAGTTAAAACATTTAATGAAATTTAAGCTCTCGATGAAAATTCTACGAATATTTACTGTTCGTCACTCATCGATGATTACTATCCAAATAGACCTCAGGAATTAGAATCATTGAATTTGTACGATTTTGCCAGATTCTGGGAAATTACGAAACAGATGTCAAATAATGACGAAGTCAAGTGTTACAAACTGGCATCGGGTTTATTTTTAAAAAAAACGAAAAAAGGGTTATTTAATTAACCATTATCGATTTAATATAAAAAGTGAGCCCGAAAAATACTTTTACTCGCTGCTTCTTCTGTTCAAACCATGGAGAGATTTGAGTGAACTCAAAGGTACATTCGAGACTTACACGGATGCCTTTAAGAATTCAGAGTCTGTTTTAACGAAGGCAATGAAATATCACGAAAGGCTCGAAGAAATACAGAAAGCTTTTGAGAACGTTGCTGAATTAATGGAGAAGCGCGAAAATGATCTGAAAACAGCAGACAGAGACAAATCCGATGACGATGAACTGGATTGTAATCCGATAGAAGCTGACGACGCGATGAAAGATCTGGAAGATTTTGGTAAGATTGACGACCCGATTGATTTATCGCAAATGATGTCGCAATTGAACGAAGACCAGAAAAGAGTCTTTGATGGAGTATGCCAAGTTTTACAAGATAAGAATCAGATTCTGCGACTGTACGTAAGTGGCGAGGGTGGTACAGGGAAAAATTTTCTAATTGAAACGATTAAACATTGGATCAGAATAAATTTGGAAAAAACGACTGCCATATCTGCTCCCACGGGTATCGCAGCATTCTATATCGATGGCTTGACAATCCATAGAATGTTTCAACTACCGGTTAGTCATGAATCTACACCAAAATATACGCAATTGTCAGACATGGTCTTGAAAACTTTGAGAGACAAATTAAAGAATGTCGAATTATTTATAATCGAAGGTGTATAAGATTTAACGTTGTAGGATGCCGGGTTAACGTGATCAAATAATTGTACGCGTTTTGAAACGGTTTAATTTAGTTTATTCACTTTCTACAAGTTCGTCGCGTACCTAGACTTATGTTTCTCGGCGCTCGCTCTCTCGAGCACTGACTCGAGGGCTGCGCGAATTTCGGAGCTCGCGTAGGGCGGCAGCCGATCGGGGTCCTCGATTGGACCATCGGAAAATCAGGCGATGTACACACGCCAATTAGCGGCGAGTGTACACGTTGGTTTCACGTGTTTCCTTGGCGTAAACACTAAGGAATTTAACAAAAAACATTCTAGAAAATTCGATCGTCCTCGAGGATTCGATCCGAAGAACGAATCTTCAACATACCGCCCGCCTCGTATGCGAACGAATGCGAAATAAATTTAAACGAAGCGGGAACGAATCGTCGAGGAAGATGATTACAAAACATACAGGTGAAGACGACTCGCGCTGAGAAAGTCGTCTCGAAGATTACATAACTCTTACAAGTTAGCGGCTTTATCCGTTGCGGACGCGTTAGAGTTATCACGTATTGGCAGTCGGCATAATTGCGCAATAGGTCGTTTCAATGTGGACCGTGCGGTGCGTATGGTCACAACTCGAACGAGTCCATCAGATCCAGGATGGATCTGCTGTACTCGGGCAAGCTCCCATTTGCTCGGAGGGAGCACGGGACTTTTAACTAATACTAACTCGCCTATTGCGAAGTTAGGAGACTGCTTGCACCACTTGTTTCGCTGTTGAAGCGAATGTAAATAATCCTCTGACCAGGCACGCCACACGGTTTCCTGCATGGCACGGACTAGTTGCCATCGCGAGAGCCTACGCGGGTCGATCGCGAGTACCGATTCCTCCGGAACGGCTACGAGGGGCCGTCCAATCAGAAAGTGACCCGGGGTGAGCGCCGACAAGTCACCCGGGTCGTCACTAAGCGGAGCGATTGGTCGCGAGTTAAGGCACGCTTCTATTTTACATAGAAGCGTCGCGAGTTCAGCCCTCGAAAGTGTGTGGGAACCAACAGCGCGCCTCAGATGCGTTTTAAGGCTCTTGACTCCGGCCTCCCAAAGGCCGCCGAAATGTGGAGCGGCGGAGGGAATGAAACGCCAGTTCACTCCGTCGCCTGCGAGCGCGTTTCGCAATTCAGCATCCTTCGATAAGGATTGAAAGTGTCGATGGAGTTCGTGGTTGGCTCCATGAAAATTTGTGCCGTTGTCGCTATACATGTGACGCGGCAGACCTCTTCGGCTAGCGAACCTCTGATAGGCTGCAAGAAAGCCGGGCGTGGAGTAATCTTCCACTAATTTGAGGTGAATCGCCCTTGTAGCAAGACAAACAAACAGAGCGATATATACCTTTCTGGCCTTTTGCCCTCTGCCGACGAATGAAATTACATGGAGTGGGCCGGCGTAATCAACCCCACAATGAGTAAAAGGCGCCGAAGGGGTGACACGAGCGGCTGGAAGGTCGCCCATGAACTGAGAAGACAATTTAGCCGCTTGACGAGTGCAGACTACACATTTTCGAATGTGCGCCTTTACTGAGCTGCGGCTTCCAATGATCCAGTATCGCTGACGCAGCACACGGAGTACTAGCTGTGTTCCCCCGTGGAGCGTGGATTTATGAGCGCGATCAATTAAGAGATCGGATAAGTGATGTTTCGGAATTATTATAGGATGTTGCTCGTCATAGCTGAGCGCGGAATTCGTCAACCGCCCGCCAAGACGGAGTAAAGAGTCCTCTCCTAGAAAAGGACTCAATCTGCTCAACGAGCTCGAATGCGGTATGGTGCCGTTATTCTTTAGTGAGCGCGTTTCCCGTTCGAAGAATCTCTGTTGCAGATAGCGCAACCAGAAGAGTTCCGCCCTCCTAAACTCATCGGCGTTCAGAAAGGGGGATTGTTGGGAGCGAGACGCGCTCTTTTCTTTTACACGATGAATAAAGCGATTCATATAGGCAGTCACGCGGACAAGCTTGGTCCAAGTGGAGAACCTATATGGGAGTTCCCAACCCTCGGCCTCTTGAACATGGAGCGTCACAGGCCGTCTTCTTTCCACCGACACCTGCTGATCGGTGACAGAGTCGAGCGGAGCTGAGACATTCAGAATCGGCCACGCAGTTGATGGTTTCTGAAGCCATCGTGGACCGTTCCACCATAGCGGGTGAGTCACGAGCTCTGAGGCGGTCAAGCCGCGCGAGGCACAGTCCGCCGGATTATCGCGAGACGGAACGTGATTCCAACAAACGGAATCCAGACCGGTATGCACCTCGGATACGCGGTTAGCCACGTAGGTGCTCCATTTTGATGGATGTTGACGGAGCCACGCGAGAGCGATGGTCGAATCCGTCCATCCGTATATTGGAATCGGAGGTAATTTCAACGATGTCAAGGTCCACTTAATTAGCCGGCTGAGGAGGACGATAGCGTTCAGTTCCAAGCGCGGGATGCTTACGGTTTTGATCGGCGCGACCTTTGTTTTAGCAGCGAGCAGAGTGATTTGAAACTTCGTTGGCGAAGGAAGCACTCGAATATAAACGACCGCCGCGTAAGCGCGGTTTGAAGCGTCGGCAAACCCGTGGATTTCGAACGCGAGGTTATTGGAATGTCGACCGGTCCAACGCGGTATTCGGACGCGGTTCAATGATTCTAAATCGTTGGTGTAGCTCTCCCAACGATCGCGCAACTCCTCTGGAAGAGGGGAGTCCCAATCACATTTGAGAAGCCATAATTCTTGTAGCAAGATTTTCGCGGTTACAACAACCGGAACAGCCCATCCTAGTGGGTCGTATAATTTTGCCGTGAACGAGAGAACGGAACGTTTCGTGTGCGTAACCAATCTCAACGGAGTTATCACGAATTTGAACGCGTCCTCTTTAGCGAGCCATGAAAGCCCGAGAACCTTGAGATTATCTTCTTTTACGAGTAAATGATCGGTGACTTCCGGCTGATGAGCCGAAAGTCCTTGAAGAAGAGAGGAGGCATTAGAAGCCCACTTTCGTAGTTGAAAACCTCCCTTTCGCAGGATCTCAACTAGTTGGACACGAGCTTCTATCAATGAAGTCGTATCGTCCGCTCCAAAGAGTGCATCGTCCACGTAGAGGGACTCGCTGAGAATTGGAACGGCCGCGGGATAGTTGTCGCCTTCATCTAGAGAAAGCTGTTTCAGTACCCTCATTGCGAGGTACGGAGCGGGGGCGAGCCCGTACGTTACAGTGAGAAGGCGATAGTGTTCAATCGGCCCATCGGCCGACGATCGCCATAAGATTCTTTGAAAATCCGCGTCAGACGGATGCACGAGAATTTGGCGGAACATTTGAGCAATGTCCGCCGTGTAAACAAATTGCCATTGACGCCAGCGCAATAATATAGCGGAGAGGTCTTGCTGCAGTCTCTGACCGATCAGTAAGTGATCGTTAAGCGAAGTCTTATTGCTCGTGTAACGGTTCACCTTTCCCGACGCCGCGGATCGGCTCGCCGGTTCCAGGATTCGGGAGGAAGGGGGAGATTCAGACTCGCTTATTCCTTATTAACAATGCTTTGGTTTATTCAAAAAGAAACAAGTAAACAAAATGATTGTTGGTATAAAGCCTAAATAGAGAAACTTATTGACTACTCGGTATAAACGAAATGTTTGTTGGCATAAAGCCCTAAATAGAGAAACTTATTGACTACTCGGTATAAACAAAATAAGGAGGCGTATAGCCTGTAGCGGTGTCCGGAAAAGATTTACAAATTACCCGGTATAACTTAGAGATACGGTGTACGGAGGCGTATAGCCTATAGCAGAAAGAAACCGGAAACCGGGAAACCCGGCGTAATGACGAGAAACCCGTCACCCGGTGTATAGCAGGAAGAGACCGGAAACCGGGAAACCCGGCGTAACAACGAGAAACCCGTTGCCCGGCGTGTAGCAGGAAGAGACCGGAAACCGGGAAACCCGGCGTAACAACGAGAAACCCGTTGCCCGGCGTGTAGCAGGAAGAACCGGAAACCGGGAAACCCGGCGTAATGACGAGAAACCCGTCACCCGGCGTGTAGCAGGAAGAGACCGGAAACCGGGAAACCCGGCGTAACAACGAGAAACCCGTTGCCCGGCGTGTAGCAGGAAGAGACCGGAAACCGGGAAACCCGGCGTAACAACGAGAAACCCGTTGCCCGGCGTGTAGCAGGAAGAGACCGGAAACCGGGAAACCCGGCGTAACAACGAGAAACCCGTTGCCCGATACTAAAGGTAGGAGGCCAGAAACCGGGAAACCCGGCGTAACAACGAGAAGCCCGTTGCCTGGCTAGGAGGTCCGGAACAGGACTGGTGCCGGCTCATCCGTCGAGCCGGCTTATATACCCTGCCGGCGGTTCCCCCACTCTACATCGAGGCTGTGGTGGGGGTAACGCCGGCGTTGTAGTGGGGCGCCTCTGGGGGTTGTAGTGGGGCGCCCCTGGGGTAGAGTGACCCGTGTATCAGTTGTGATTTTGTGCTTAGGGGCGCCTTAGGCGCCATAGCCTCAAGTGGCGGGCGGGTGATCGGCCCGCGAGGCGTTAGTAACGGCTACGCCGTTACACTACCCCCTCCCTAGACGGCGGATCGCACGTGGTCGGCCGAATCGGTCGAACCGTATCGGTCCACCGTCCAGTAGGGGAGGTGGCTCGGAACTTCCGAGTGGCGTGGGCGGTATGGCGCTGGAGGAATCACGGCGGCTGGCCCGGTCCTACGCCCCGATGGTTTCCTCGTCCTCTTCCTCGGATGCCGCCTTGAGGTCCTGCACATGGATGTGGCGGTGCCATCGTCCTCGGGCGTCCTTGAGGTCAACAATTACGGGGGATACGATCCTCCGGACAGTCATCGGTCCGCTGTACTTCGGGGCCAGCTTGGCGTTGAACGCGTTGGCCTTGCTGGACAGGGGGCGGTCGCGTTTCCAGACGCGTTCGCCCAGCTGCGGTCGCCAGTCTCGTCGCCTCAGGTTGTACGGCTTCTCTTGCCGCTGGAAGGCCCGGGCGAGGTGGATTCGGACCACCTTGTAGGCGTCCTCCAACTGGGTCTGGCGGGTGCTTGGTCCTGGTGCTGGTGCGGTTCCTGGTCGATCCTCTGGATGTGGGCGAGCGAGCTCTCGGCCATGCAGGATGTAGGCCGGAGTGTATCCGGTGGCCTCATGTCGGGCGGTGTTGATGGCGAACTGTAAGGCGGGGATTCGCTCGTCCCAGTCTTTGTGCCGCCGGCCTACGTACTGGCTGATCATTGTTTTAACCGTACGGTTTGCTCGCTCTACCGGATTGCATTGCGGAGTGTACACGGGGGATGTCCGATGTTGTATCCCGTAGGAAGCTAGCAAGGCCTTAATGCGTTGCGCGACGAACTGAGTCCCGTTATCGGACACCAGGGCGACCGGACACCCGTGCCGGTATATCAGGCGGTCGGTGAGTGCTCGGGCTACGGCTACGGCGGTGGCTTTTCTAAGCGGGACCATTTCGATCCACTTACTGAACCGGTCTTGTATGGTTAATAGCCAGGTATGGCCGCTAGTGGATCGAGGCAGGGGACCGATCAGGTCTACGGCGGCTTGTTCCCATGGTGCGCGGACAGAGGTGGCCATCATCCGACCAGCCGGTCGTTGTTGACTGGCCTTGTGCCGCGCACAATTAGCGCACCCTCGGACGTACCGGGCAATTTCCCGAAACATGCCGGGCCAGTAATATAGCTGGGCCACCCGAGCCAACGTTTTGGAAATGCCTAGGTGCCCGGCGGCCGGGTCGTCGTGCATTCGCTGAAGCAGGGCGGGTCGTTGGTCTGTAGGCACGCACTGCTTCCATTGCTCTTCGGCTGGTGTTTCCCGGAAGTCCAGATCGTGGAGTATATGCCTGTACAATCGTTGATCCTGGATTTTATAGTCCGGGTGATCGGTCGGATGTCTCCGTACTTCGGCTAGTTTACGGTGGTACCACCGGCATTTCGGCCGGGTCACCGCCAAAGCTTCCGGGAGGCGGGAGAGGGCATCTGCCACCTGGTTAAGTGTCCCGCGCCGGTACTGGATGTCGAAATCATGTTGTTGTAATTCGAACATCCAGCGGGCTAGTCGTCCGGTAGGGGCCTCGATGTGTTGTAACCACTTTAAAGCTTGGTGGTCGGTCACGACGGTGAATCGGTAGCCCTCGAGGTAATCCCGCATCCGGCGTATACCCCACACGACAGCCAAGCACTCTAGTTCGGTAGCGCTATAATTCTTCTCGGCTGCGTTGAGGGTCCGGCTGGCGTACGCGATAACCCGCTCTCCTTCGCCGAGGTGTTGGGTTAATACGGCCCCTAACCCGTGGGCGCTGGCGTCGGTTTGTAGTAGAAATGGTCGCGCAAAATCTGGACAGGCGAGGACAGGTGCGGTGGTTAAGGCCTGTTTTAGTTTCCGGAACGCGGTTTCTTCTTCTTTTGCCCAGGTCCAGCGCGCTCTCTTTTTAGTGAGTCGAGTGAGAGGGGCGGCGATAGTGGAGAAGTCAGCGATGAATCGGCGGTACCATGACGCTACCCCCAGAAATTGCCGAACCCTGCGGAGGGTCGTGGGGGCAGGCCAATCGGTAATGGCTCGCACTTTTTCTGGGTCCGTCCGGATTCCGTGCCGATCGATAACGTGTCCGAGGTACCGAAGACTTGGCCGGCAGAAGTGACACTTTTCTGGGTTGAGGCGGAGTCGGGCGTCACTGAGGCGGCGAAAGACTTCGGCCAAGTGGTCTAGGTGCTCCTCGAAAGTACGGGACGCGACAACTATGTCGTCCAAGTAGACGAGGACGTGTGGTTCTAACTCGGGTCCTAGCACGGTGTCGAGCAGCCGTTGGAAGGTGGCCGGTGCTGAATGCAGTCCGAATGGCATGACGCGGAACTGCATCAGCCCTCTCCCTGGCACCGTGAAGGCGGTTGCGGGGCGGCTCTCCGGAGTTAGTGGCACTTGCCAATACCCGCTGCGTAGGTCCAACGTGGACAAGTAGTGTGCGCCTCGTAGCTTATCTAAGGTGGCGGCAATGTGAGGCAGCGGGTATGCATCTTTTTCTGAGGCCGCGTTTAATCGGCGGAAGTCTATACAAAATCGGTAGGTCCCGTCTTTCTTCTTTGCCAGCACTATCGGAGAGCTCCAGGCGCTGGTGGAGGGCTCGATGACTCCTTCGGCTTCCATCTTTTGGACCTCTTGGTCGATCACGGCTTGCATGGCCGGATTACGGAACCGATATCGTTGTTTAATGGGCGGCCCCGGTTTTAGCCGAATTTGGTGTGTGGCTTTGTCGGTCGGGCCGCGGACCGATTCGAACTTTGGAAGTTCGTTATTTAGAAAGGCCTGTAGCCTTAGCGCCTCGCTGGTAGTTCTTGGGCTGATACTGGCTGTCGCGATTCCATCTTTGGTTGTTGTCTCGGTGACAGGTCTGGGCGGCGGGCGCAGCTCGACTCCTAATTTCGCCCAGAGGTCTATGCCTATTAGTACGGCGTTGTCTAGTTGTGGTAGTACGGAGAAGCGGTGGCGGTACGATTTTCCTCGTAACCTGACCGTTGCTTCGATGGTCTCGGCAATGGGGACTTGCGTCCCGTCGGCCAGGCGTATCTGGGCTGCCTTGAGATCTGGGCTAGACGGTGTGCGGTTGATTCGGCGGGCCGTTTCAGCGTTTACGAATGAGATTTCTGAGCCGGAATCGAGGAGGCCCCACAAATGTTGTCCGGCGATCTGGATCCGGAGGTGCGGTCTCGGGTTGTATTTTAGGCCGAGTTGGGCTGGACGACGGCCGCGACGTCTCCGGCCCGCACCCCGTTTCCCGTCGGGGGGTGGCAGTCACGGGTGAGGACCCCGTCCTTGCCACATCTCGAGCAGAATTTCTTCGGAGGTCGCTGGCAGTGCAGGCGTGTATGTCCTCGTTGCTTGCACCTCCAGCAACATTCCTCCCGACTGTAGACCGCGGAAGCTACAACCGGGGTGTGGCTTTGCGGCACGTCCCTTCGTCGTTCCTGTCTTCGGCGGTCGGCCTCTTCGTATTCGGTGGCTCGGATGCTCAGATCCCCGACGCTGAGCACGTCCGCCCGACGGATGTACAATTGGTACTCCGGATCCATGTTTTCGTAGAGCTGTTCCAGTTGGTCTAGGGGTGAATATCCCCCGGCGCGCCGCATCATGGTCAGGACCTCGGTGGCGTACTTTTGGAAGGACTCTTTAGGGCGTTGTTGACGTCCCTGGATCGTCCTTTTCATCTGTCTCTCATACCCGCTTGGCAGGTATTGCTGGCGGACAGCTTGGCGAAAGTCGGCCCAGCTGGCTATGGTATCGCGGATGTTGCGATACCACAGCAGGGCGTCTCCCCGTAAGAGTTCGGGTAGCCCTAACAGCATCTGGGCGTCGGTGTAGCCGTAGCCCAGGCACAGCTCTTCCGTACGCTCGAGGAATGCCAGGGGGTCTTTGCCCTCGAAGTGGCACCCCCATTTTCGGATCTGGTCCATGATCCTGGCTGGTTCAACAGGTGTCGGGGTGGTAGCTTCTTCGTCTTTGGTTGGGCTTCCGGTGGCCATTTCGACGTTGATAGTGGGCACAGGTAGGTGAGTTCGAAATAGCGCGGGGTTTTGCCCGACAAATCGGCGGAGGCGTCGGCGGACCTCGTCTAAAGTTCCTTGGCTATCGATTCCGTGTCTTTTGGCCAAGGCAATAGCTTCGGTTTTTGATAATTGATTTACCCACGCGGGCATCTGGATAGGCTTAAGCGAGTCGGGATCTCCACTGGGCAGGTCCCTGTTCGGGCGCCATGTAACGGTTCACCTTTCCCGACGCCGCGGATCGGCTCGCCGGTTCCAGGATTCGGGAGGAAGGGGGAGATTCAGACTCGCTTATTCCTTATTAACAATGCTTTGGTTTATTCAAAAAGAAACAAGTAAACAAAATGATTGTTGGCATAAAGCCTAAATAGAGAAACTTATTGACTACTCGGTATAAACGAAATGTTTGTTGGCATAAAGCCCTAAATAGAGAAACTTATTGACTACTCGGTATAAACAAAATAAGGAGGCGTATAGCCTGTAGCGGTGTCCGGAAAAGATTTACAAATTACCCGGTATAACTTAGAGATACGGTGTACGGAGGCGTATAGCCTATAGCAGAAAGAAACCGGAAACCGGGAAACCCGGCGTAATGACGAGAAACCCGTCACCCGGTGTAAAGCAGGAAGAGACCGGAAACCGGGAAACCCGGCGTAACAACGAGAAACCCGTTGCCCGGCGTGTAGCAGGAAGAGACCGGAAACCGGGAAACCCGGCGTAACAACGAGAAACCCGTTGCCCGGCGTGTAGCAGGAAGAACCGGAAACCGGGAAACCCGGCGTAATGACGAGAAACCCGTCACCCGGCGTGTAGCAGGAAGAGACCGGAAACCGGGAAACCCGGCGTAACAACGAGAAACCCGTTGCCCGGCGTGTAGCAGGAAGAGACCGGAAACCGGGAAACCCGGCGTAACAACGAGAAACCCGTTGCCCGGCGTGTAGCAGGAAGAGACCGGAAACCGGGAAACCCGGCGTAACAACGAGAAACCCGTTGCCCGATACTAAAGGTAGGAGGCCAGAAACCGGGAAACCCGGCGTAACAACGAGAAGCCCGTTGCCTGGCTAGGAGGTCCGGAACAGGACTGGTGCCGGCTCATCCGTCGAGCCGGCTTATATACCCTGCCGGCGGTTCCCCCACTCTACATCGAGGCTGTGGTGGGGGTAACGCCGGCGTTGTAGTGGGGCGCCTCTGGGGGTTGTAGTGGGGCGCCCCTGGGGTAGAGTGACCCGTGTATCAGTTGTGATTTTGTGCTTAGGGGCGCCTTAGGCACCATAGCCTCAAGTGGCGGGCGGGTGATCGGCCCGCGAGGCGTTAGTAACGGCTACGCCGTTACACTCGTTTTGCACGAAGCGTTGAAGACAACGCGCAATTTCGTAGTGCAACTCGAGTCGCGCAAAACGGGATGATGAGGAATATATACCGGCTCGAACTCGGAGCGGTCAGATAATTCCACCTTCCTCATGTGACCGAGCGAATTGTACTCTCGTAAGAACTCGTTGTACTGCGCGTGAAGTTCAGGACAAAGCCGTAGCTTTCCTTCCATTTTATTATAAAGCGAGGTTGCAATGTGCAAAGAATCACCGATTTTTATCGGGAAATCATGCCTGAAGGACAATCGAACCGCATAGCGTCCCTGAGGGGTACGATAGTGGTTGGCGATGAAATGAGCCTCGCACCTCTCCTCCTCCGTGAGGGGGACAGGCCGCGAGATCTCCTCATCTTCCCAGAACTTCTGGAGAAGAGAGTGCGTGCTTTGTTCCAACACGCAGTTTAATACAGATGCTTGAGCAGTAGTAGTCGGCCTACTATTTGTGGGGCCGGAAAGGATCCAACCGAGAGCGGTCAATTGCGCTGTCGGAGTTCCAATAGGACCTTGACGGACATCGCGCTTCAGAAGCGAGCCGTAAAGGTCAGCACCGATCAACAAATGAATTTGATGTTGACTGGAAGGATCAGGGTCAGCAAAAGATAGACCCTGTAAATGAGGCCACGCATCGAAGGGCTGAATCCGCGAGGCAGCGTATGAAGTAATGCGTTGAAAAATGTAAGCCGTCAGAGGAAAGCTCGGATCGGCTTGAGCACACGGGGTTAACTGTAGTTTTACGCGCGATTTCGCAGTACCCGTGTATTTTTCGCCGAAGCATTTAATTTGTAAATCGGCTCGTTGCCGTTTAGTGCGCAACGCCTGTGAGAGCGATTCTGATATAAAGCTAAAAGTGGATCCTTGATTCAACAACGCGCGAACCTTTAAGCAGCGACCCTCCCCGGTGTGGAGGTCGACCCATGCGGTCGCCAAAAGGACATTTGGATGTTCCTGAAGCGAGGGGGGTACTATCTGGACGGCCGCAATCGTATTGACCGTTTGATTAGTAGTCGCATTAGATGCGGCTTGTGACGCTGATTCGGAGATAGTAGCCTCGGAACTGGCCAAGTTATCGGAGGCATTTTGATTTGCCGCTGAATGCAGCAATGTGTGATGCGAGCGACGACATTGTCTGCACCGATATTTGCTCGGGCATTTCGACGGGAAATGTCCGGACTTTAAGCAGTTAAAGCAGAGTTTATGCTGGCGCGCGAGAGCAAAGCGCTGTGAAGCTGACTTCATTGCGTAGTCTTCGCATTTCGAAACGTGATGCTCGCCGGAGCAACAAATACATTTAAAGGCAGTCACGTTGTTTACTGTTAAACGCGGTTTATCATTTTTCGAAAAACCGGAGTCCTTGCTTGAATCGGCAAAGTCCGACAATCCGCGTATACGGAGAGTTAAAAACTCATTAAGCTCCTGATAAGAAGAAGGCTCATTTCGTTTGATTCGCCTTAAATTCCATTCGGTACGTGTTCTCGCGCTAAACTTTTGCGTTATTGTATAAACAAGAATGTCGTCCCATTGTTCTACGGGACGATCGAGATTTTTTAACGCGGCTAACGATGCAGACACTGTGTCGCGCAATTTTCGCAAATCGCTGACAATCTCGCTTTTCATTACCGGAAGGCTAATAAACGCGTGTAAATGAGCATAGATTAACGCTTGCTTATCGTCGTATTCATTGGTTAACAATTGCCAGGCAGATTCGTAATTCGCATCGGAAATTTTTAAATTATTGATCAGCAAGGAAGCGTCTCCCGTTACGCTTGTTTTTAAGTAATGAAATTTTTGTGAATTTGAAAGAGCGTCGTTACTTACTACAAGAGATTCGAAAATGTTTCGGAAATTTTCCCAATCGGTTAATTTCCCAGAAAACTTTGGCAGCGCGATGCGTGGCAATTGGAAGCAATGATTATTTGTTTCGCGAACGGAGGAATCGGAACTACGATCGGTAAACGGAATTGTATTAGGAGATAATCGACTTATCGTATCTTGCAGCAGATCGGCCGTGTCGATGTAGACATCCTCAGCTCTCAGGAACTCTTCCAGAGTGAAATACGGCAAGGTCGTTTGCTGCTCCGTGGTCGTCTTTTGAAGCAGTTTGACATGAAGGCCGCGGCAGGCGGCCCAGTGCTCCTCCAACTTGGCAAGCCTACTTCGCGTCTTGGCGAGTGTCACGTTGGATTTGGCCAGCTTCTTGAAGTTGACGAGATCTCGTTTGATCTCGTCAATACAAGCTCCCTGCTCGATGAGCAGGTCACTCACGACAGTCGACATGATTATCGATGCCGGATTGTTGAATCGTTTATCGATTATTCGCTACTGAAGCGAAATCTTCAAGCGCGCGCGCGGACTTGAAGCGCCCGCTGATTGACGCGCGAGAGAGAGAGAGAGAGAGAGTCCGAGCGCGAGCTAGCGCACCGTCTCGTTAAGCCGTTATCGGCTGTCTTTCTCACACGAAGCGATTGCGTGGCGCGTGATAGCGGCGTCGAAATTGCAAATCGCGTGGTTTTTTAAATCTTAGAAACGTCGAAAATCACCGGGATGATCGAGAGAGTCAAGAGATATGCACGACGCGGACGCGTGATAGCGGCGTCGAAATAGCGAGTCGCGCACTTTTTTAAATGTTTAGAAACGTCGAAAATCAACAAGATAATCGAGAGAGGCACAGAGTGATGCACGACGGCGGACGCGTGATAGCGGCGTCGAAATAGCGAGTCGCGCACCTTTTAAAATGTTTAGAAACGTCGAAAATCACCAAGATGATCGAGAGAGTCACAGAGAGATGCACGACGCGTACGCGTGATAGCGGCGTTCGCGGTCGTTTACACTTCGGTCTGCGAGAGTCAAAAGTCAGTGAGAAAAATGCACTGGTTAAGATTCACCGGTGCGGTGCGCTTGATAGCGGCGCACGTTCACTGAGAGTCACTGTTAATCAGTACGAGTCACGATTAATCATTGAGAGTCACTGCGAATACCGTAACGCAAAGCGCGTGCTTGCGGCGCTTGCGGATAACTCGCGTATGTTCACCGCACTCAATTAAAAATCACTGGCGCGTGATAGCGGCGCCGGAGTTGAGAGTCACTGAGCGCGAGTAGCGGAGTACACGTGCAGTCACTAATCTCGAACGGCGTTTAACTGCCGTCCGAATGCAAGATTGCAAAGCGCGTGATAGCGGCGCTTGCACTGCAAGTGACACTTCAACGTCGAAATTCTGTCTACTCAAATGCAGAAATTGATGTACACCGGGTACGTGAGGGCGCGTGACCGTCACGTGGCCGGAGCGCCGCGGCTTAGGCCGGAGCGACGGCAGGCGCGCGGCCGAGAGAGCCGCAGCTAGAGAGAGAGAGAGCGAGCGAGAGAGCCTCGGAGCGCGCGGCGTGATACCGTCTCTCTCGCTCTTCACGTCTTGGAGAGAGCGCGGGAGAGAGAGAGAGATAGACTGTTTCGGAGCGCGCGCGACGGCTTGTTGTCTTGTAGCGCGGTCTCACTCCCGCACACGGAGTTTTTCTACTCTAAACGAGAACGCGTAGTTAGCGTATTTCTCTTGCCGCGGATCACTGCGTTTTTAAATTTACTGCCCCGATATAGGCACACGAGGCAGAAATTGTCAATTGTTCGAATAAGGTACGAAACGAAGGAGCCCGTTCTTTTCGCGATTTCACTATCACTCGATCGGTTTTTAATATCCGGCTCGAAGGACCATTTTTATATGTATAAGATTTAACGTTGTAGGATGCCGGGTTAACGTGATCAAATAATTGTACGCGTTTTGAAACGGTTTAATTTAGTTTATTCACTTTCTACAAGTTCGTCGCGTACCTAGACTTATGTTTCTCGGCGCTCGCTCTCTCGAGCACTGACTCGAGGGCTGCGCGAATTTCGGAGCTCGCGTAGGGCGGCAGCCGATCGGGGTCCTCGATTGGACCATCGGAAAATCAGGCGATGTACACACGCCAATTAGCGGCGAGTGTACACGTTGGTTTCACGTGTTTCCTTGGCGTAAACACTAAGGAATTTAACAAAAAACATTCTAGAAAATTCGATCGTCCTCGAGGATTCGATCCGAAGAACGAATCTTCAACAGAAGGAATTACATGTAACAATGCAATAATGGATTTAGGAACGACTGTATTCAGTGATGGTCAAGCCTATGTAGGTTTGTCACGAGTAAGTAAATTGGAAGGCCTACATTTGATAAATTTCAATCCAGCATCAGTTAAAGCAAACTCGAGAGCCATTGTAGAATATAATCGACTGAGATCTATATTCAAATCTGAACTGCCACAAATCAATCCGTCCGAGAAAAAGGTTGTGAAAATGTACGATCGTCGATGGGATATCTCTAATATCATTGATGATATGCAGAATTATGATTGTGAGGAACCAGAAAGTATAGTTACGTAAAAAATATATGGCCTTTGCAATAACGATGCTGTTTCGTGTTACGCTAATGTAATATTACAATGTGCGTTTCATTGCGTACGTATTAGGCAACAAATACTGAAAAATAAAGCATCGAATGCATTGATTGATGCTATCTGCGCGTATGGTGAACGTAAATATTGCAACATTCAAGCGGTTAGAAGATCTGTCGGAAAACGCTTCGAAGAACGAACACAACAAGATGTTTCGGAATTTTTTACGGCTCTAATATCGACGTATTCCGACATCAATGGTGTATTAAAACTCGAATTAAAGCACGTAACATGTTGCTCAAATATCAAATGTAATTACAATGTAACTAAGCTGGAAAGCAGTAGTTTGTTAATATTACCTATACATTCGACATTAAAAAGGAAAAGAGGTGTCACTCTACAAAGTTTGATTAATGTATAATTTTCTAAATGGGAAACGATAAACGGCAATTGTAACGAATGTAAGGGCACCGTGTTGAAAAAGAAAACCGTAATCGAATCAACTTTATCCGTCGTAGTAATACAGCTCAATTTATATACTTTTGTAAACGGTGCTTCTAAAAAAATTATCAACAATCGGATAACCGCCGTGCCGACGAGTAATATCACGATTAATAAAAAAAAGTACAAGCTAATAAGCGCTATATTTCACGAAGGTGAAGAAATGAATCGTGATCACTACACGTGTATGTTGAGAGCTGACACAAAATCGGAATGGTATTACTCTAATAATATGGAAGTGTTCAAGAAAAAATGGCCCAAAGGAGCACAAGGGGCATACATATTGTTCTTAGAACAGATTAAATAATGGCGCTGTATAAAGGCTGCCGTAAGCGCCGAAATGAAACATCGGCTGCTCTGGCGCTGTATAAAGGCTGCCGTAAACGCTACATTAAAACATCAACTGTTCTAGCGCTGTATAAAAGTTGCCGTAAGCGCCAAAATAAAATATCGGCTGCTCTGGAGCTTTATAAAAGCTGCTGTAAGCGCTGCATTAAAACGAGTGCAATAAGTTTCTAATTTGACCTAGGCTTTATGACATTTTAAAAAGTATCATCAAGAAAAAAATTATCAGACAGAAATATGTATGTCGTGTTAAAATCGGAGAGACAAAGAAAAATATATGGTTGCGTTCTCACGAGAATGGGCGATGGAGGGGCCCATTCTTTATTTTCAATATTCATACAAGAATATAAATTCATTCTGTTGCAATTGAAATAAATGTGCAATGTATCGTTAAAAGTTATTACAATTATACAAACATTTACATATATGATTAAATAAAATATATATGTATACTATAATATAATTATATATTTTATATATGTACATATATACCATATATTTCAATTATTTTGAACTGTATTGCATAAATTGTTACTTATACAAAGTTATGTGATAAGAATCGAAAATACATATATTTGTGATACTTGAATTACTAGAAAGCTGCTCTATATATCTGTACTTTAAAAAGTAAGTGATATCCTAAAAAAATCATAAAAATGAAAAGGTCAGGCCATGTTCAAAAGAAGGTACTCAAAAATTTAAACGATCTAATAATAAATTATCACAAAAAGTAACTGATATGTTATTCAAGGTGCCAGTTCAAAGTGAACATACGTAAAGTGTATATTATCTAAATTTAGTAATAATATATTACCATGAAAAGTAACTGTGATATTTTATTCAAGGTGCAAGTTCACATTGAATATACATACATATAAGTAAAACTGATTACAATTTGATTCTAGAAAATAAGTGCGATATGTTATTCTTAGTGCACAAAATATAATAGTCGTTTATAGAGATTTGATTTGAAATTCATACTAGCCCGTACAATAAAAAATAATTGCTCGTAATGCCAGAGTACCAATTTGTTAATGACTCAGAAAAATAACATGGCGGCCTGCTCTCAAAAAACTTTCGATGGGTAGAATAAATAATTGAAATAAGAGTTGTGAAAATTGTATAAATTAAAAATCTCCAATCTTTCTTTAGTAAAATTACGAATTTTTGTATCAACTTCCGATTTGTGTTATACCGTATTTTCAGGGAGTAAGTTATTGATCAGAAAACTTTGCTTTGTTGCTCGAAACGGGTGTATATTAAGTAAAATTTATAAATGTACAGTTCTCAGGTCAACTACAATAAAGCTATACGCTTAAATAGTTTACTGATTATTTGTCGTAATATACAATAAAAAATTACATATTAATTATTCAAGATACAAGTGAGAAATAAATATCATTAAAATATATAATACAAAAAAAATTTATCAATTTGACTCTGAAAAGTAAGTGACATGGTTCTCAAAGTGCAAGGTTTCATTTGACTTACAATTTTCTTCAGAAACACAGAAAAAAAAGGTATTTGTATATAGTTTTGTATATTCACTTCGTTGTGTGTGTAGAGCTTTTAAAAATACGTTGAATCCTTATTCTAATCTAATCTTCTTCTAATGTAATACTTTTCGTATTTCAAATGTTGTAGTAATTATCCTGTAAGAGCTTCGACATTATTTCTAAATGGACATCGAGAAACATCATAATTTTTTGAGAGCAGGCCGCCATGTTATTTTTCTGAGTCATTAACAAATTGGTACTCTGGAATTACGAGCAATTATTTTTCATTGTACGGGCTAGTATAAATTTCAAATCAAATCTCTATAAACGACTATTATATTTTGTGCACTAAGAATAACATATCGCACTTATTTTCTAGAATCAAATTGTAATCAGTTTTACTTATATGTATGTATATTCAATGTGAACTTGCACCTTGAATAAAATATCACAGTTACTTTTCATGGTAATATATTATTACTAAATTTAGATAATATACACTTTACGTATGTTCACTTTGAACTGGCACCTTGAATAACATATCAGTTACTTTTCGTGATAATTTATTATTAGATCGTTTAAATTTTTGAGTACCTTCTTTTGAACATGGCCTGACCTTTTCATTTTTATGATTTTTTTAGGTATATATATTTACTCATTCTAGCATGGATAGAGGCCAATCACTATCGCACTGTTGTACAATAACTGTGTTAATATAGCCAATGATTATCTTTTATGACAAGAGTTTTTTTTACATAATTTTTATTAATTCCTAAATTTTTATGATGAATTTTATTTTATTATGGATTATTATTATTTTTCACAGAGATTAGTACTAGTGATTTTTTTCTCTAAATTATTGAATTCAGGTTTATAATTCGATTTTTGTTTTGCGATCTTGCTTAAGTGGCCAATCACTATATTGTTTACCCCTAATTATATAATTATACATAATTATATGTGAAATATGTTTATTTTATATATAATTAAATTTATTTATATATAAATTATGAAGTTCATGTATAATCTCATGTCAAGTTATATATGAAACATTATATATATTTATATATGTGAATACTTATTTATTAAATATACAATATATATATATATATATATATATATTTATATAAGTATATGTATATAAAAAGCTCTTTTATCTAATTATATATAGACATATTTCATATTTAATTTTGCAATTATATGTATAATTTTATATATTTCTATATAATTTTATATTGTTATACAGGGTAGGCCATTTAAAAATTGTTTCTAGGAAAAATAAGATATTTTATGGTGACCTTGACTTTGACGTAGGGGTCAAATTTAGAGGTCATTTCAAGATCAACTTTTATTAAACAAAACCCTCTATTTTATTTTTATTAGATATTCTTGTAGCTTATCTCAAGAATTTTCCAAAACACTAATAAAATATTATTTGATGTACTTATTGAGTTATAAAGGTTTGAAGTGAACAATTCTTTTATAAAATTGACAATATCTTGTAAAACATTCAATTTTCATTATACATTTATACTTTTTATGCACGGAATAATAAGACCAATCAATAGGTGCAAAGAAAACACAGTTGCAAAAGACGTATGTAATTTTCAAGAAGCAACTGCCCAGCAAACATTATAATTGCTATATAACACGTAAATAACGTGCATGTAACATGTAACATACACGTTAGTTGTAATTTCCCACTTATGGATTCTATTATTTATTGTAATTATATCCTAGATAGGATAGTGACTTAGCGAAAGATTATCTTTCGGCATCCTACAATATCGATGCTATCTGGGATGTAATTACAATATATAAATAACATATGTCATATTACAAATGCAAATGTTACATCTATGAGTGAGAAATTACCGTATATGTTACATGTAACATGCACGTTATATAGTATTATATACATGTAACATAGCAGTTATATTTTGTGTTTGCTGGGTGCATTTTCTTTACACCAAATTGGTCTCATTATTATGTGCATAAAAATAAAAAGTATGATAACGTAAAACTGAATATTTTACAAAAATATAATTTTATGTCAAACAATTGCTTCGAATCTTTATAATTCAAAAAGTACTTCATGAAAAAATGTTTTATTATAATGCTTTGGAAAGCTGTCGAGATAAGCTACAAGAATATCTAATAAAAAATAAAGGATTTTAAAAAGTTGACCTATAAATGATCTCAAAATTTGACACCTAGGTAAAAGTCAACACCTTTAGTATTTTTTTCATAAGACCACTATTTTCAGAGATAATTGGCCATTGCCAGATTTTTTAATCGCCATGTACATATTATATATATGTTTTATGCATGGATATATGCATCTAATCTATATACATGTATATATATGTATATATTTCTTACATATATAAATGCATGCATAAATGCATACATATACATATACAAATACATATACACATACGTGTATACACATACGTGTATGGTATAAGCATACGTGTATGGTACGTATATTGATATTACCTGTAATTTTCTATAAATTACAATGTATGCAGTACGCACAATTCGCTTTTCTTCTCTTATCAATAATTGAGAAAATAGCAAATATATTCAAATAACTAGCTGTATATTTTTATATAATATAACAGAATATTGTATAATATACAAAACATTTTTATGCATATATAGAATGAAATGGGCCCCTCTATCGCCCATTCCCGTGAGAACGCAACCATAATATATGTATTTTTTTCGTCTCTCCGATTTTTGCAAATAAGACTTTTGTATTAGACACTTTTTTGCAAAAATGTTTATTAGAATTACACATTTCTAGTATAATGATAAAATTTTATTAGTTAGGAAAAGGTGACAGTTTATTTTCTGCTATTATTTTTAAGAAATGTTGTCTCATACGTTTAACATCAGCAGAATATGTCTCATTACAAGGATTTTCTCCTAAAGCTATAGTTGTAGCAAATGCGGCAGCAAAGATTCCACAACATATACCATCAGGTTGTGTTTGAACGTTTTCAAATATTATATTATTTTTATTTATTTGTAGATAACGGCGATGAATGTAATTTTTTTCTTTAGCCTTCAATGTTTCGTATGTACAGCCAGATAGACTGTTGTACACTCGAAGCTTGGTGCCATCAAAAGAAATACATCGCCAGTGATTACTGCAATTTCCTCCAATAATTTGTAAGCTTTTGTCGTTACAACTTGCTTCAATTATATGAGGACATAAAATATCTTTTTTTAATAACTAGAACGCACATGCAAATCGTTCTGGGAGAAGATATTTTAGAAACAACTAACAGACGAATAAATCGTCTCTGATATAAAATATCTTTTTTTAATAACCAGAACGCACATGCAAATCGTTCTGAGAGAAGATATTTTAGAAGCAACTAACAGACGAATAAATCGTCTCTAATATAAAATATCTTTTTTTAATAACCAGAACGCACATGCAAATCGTTCTGGGAGAAGATATTTTTAAAGCAACTAACAGACGAATAAATCGTCTCTGATATAAAATATCTTTTTTTAATAACCAGAACGCACATGCAAATCGTTCTGGGAGAAGATATTTTTAAAGCAACTAACAGACGAATAAATCGTCTCTGATATAAAATATCTTTTTTTAATAACCAGAACGCACATGCAAATCGTTCTGGGAGAAGATATTTTTAAAGCAACTAACAGACGAATAAATCGTCTCTGATGTAAAAAAAATATCTTTTTTTAATAACCAGAACGCACATGCAAATCGTTCTGGGAGAAGATATTTTTAAAGCAACTAGCAAACGAATGGATCATCTTTGGCATGAAATATTTTTTTTTGTTACACT
>NW_028190468.1:73396-101536 GCF_048542155.1 Nylanderia fulva
ACGTAAAACTGAATATTTTACAAAGATATAATTTTATGATCAAACAATTGCTTCGAAATCTTATAATTCAAAAAGTACTTCATGAAAAAATGTTTTATTATATAATGCTTTGGAAAGCTGTCGAGATAAGCTACAAGAATATCTAATAAAAAATAAAGGATTTTAAAAAGTTGACCTATAAATGATCTCAAAATTTGACACCTAGGTAAAAGTCAACACCTTTAGTATTTTTTCATAAGACCACTATTTTCGGAGATAATTGGCCATTGCCAGATTTTTTAATCACCATGTACATATTATATATATGTTTATGCATGGATATATGCATCTATATACATGTATATATATGTATATATTTCTTACATATATAAATGCATGCATAAATGCATACATATACATAACAAATACATATACACATACATGTATACACATACGTGTATGGTATAAGCATACGTGTATGGGTACGTATATTGATATTACCTGTAATTTCTATAAATTACAATGTATGCAGTACGCACAATTCGCTTTTCTTCTCTTATCCATAATTGAGAAAATAGCAAATATATTCAACAACTAGCTGTATATTTTTATATAAATATACAGAATATTATATAATATACAAAACATTTTTATGCATATATAGAATGAAACATGGGCCCTTCCCTCGCCCATTCCCGTGAGAACGCAACCCATAATTATGTATATTTTTTGTCTCTCCGATTTTTGCAAATGAGACATTTGTATTAGACACTTTTTTGCAACAATATTTATTAGAATTACACATTTCTAGTATAATGATAAAATTTTATTAGTTAGGAAAAGGTGACAGTTTATTTTCTGCTATTATTTTAAGAAATGTTGTCTCATACGTTTAACATCAGCAGAATATGTCTCATTACAAGGATTTTCTCCTAAAGCTATAGTTGTAGCAAATGCGCAGCAAAGATTCCACAACATATACCATCAGGTTGTGTTTGAACGTTTTCAAATATTATATTATTTTATTTATTTGTGGATAACGGCGATGGAATGTAATTTTTTTCTTTAGCCTTCAATGTTTCGTATGTACAGCCAGATAGATTGTCGTACACTCGAAGCTGGTGCCGTCAAAAGTCTTTCCCGGCCCTTGCACCCCAAAATCCGGCCTACCGCTTTCTCCCCACGCTCATTCGTTTAGATTTTTTTGGGGGTTAATACTTTTAAATTTTTGGAATATCGAAAAAATAAATACAGGACTTTTCTATTCAGTTTAAACGCTCTACTGCCCAATCCCGGTGGTTGGGAAAATTATGGGACCCCCCCTGTATTTTAAAGGGATGTTGTTGTTGTACAGGGTTTGTCCGGAAAGAAAGCGTCGCTTTTTTTTGTAAAGGGCCCTATAAAACCCGCAGAGGATGGGCCCGGTTGGGGGGGAAAAGGGGGGGTACCCTTAGTTTTTCCCAACGGGGTCGCCCCAAATTTTTAAAAATGCGCTTGGAGGGTGGGACGGTTTATTTGTGAACCTCTGCTTAGTGGTCGCGTCGAAAATTTGGTGATGGAGGAGAACGTTTTGAGCAACCTAGCGTTTAAAGTTTTGCGTAAAAGGCTGGCCCAAGACCCCGCTGGGGAACTTTGAAATGCTCAAAAAATTTTTTGGGGGGGACGATTGCCCCCCCCAAATCGCAGTAAAAACAGTGGCACAAGATTTTTTAGAAAAGGTGGGAAAGGAGGGCCCCCGACGGGGCCCGCGAAGGCCCCCGCCCAACATCCCCGAACGGACAAACCCCGGGTGACCGTGTGCGCCAATTTTTGGAATTGGGCCCGTCAAAAGGAAGGTTCGTTTAAATTTTGGGGGAAATTTATTGAATTTTCCAAAAAACGTTGTTCACGAGTTTTTGTATGGAAGATTTGGGCCAAATGGGGAAAGTTTTTGCGGAAAAAAATTTGTGCCCGAGTGTTGACCGTTGCGCAAAAGAAACACCGAGTGGAATTTTGGAAGAACTAAGAAAAACTTGTGCGAAAAAACCCCCAATTTGGGGCGGACTTTTTTTTTTTTCCTCGGCTAAAAAAGGGAGCTCAAAGGAAAACCCAGCTCAAAGGTCGGTTGACAACGAAAGCTACTTCGACGGCCCCCTGAAGGGGCCCCATAAAGGATTTCCCGGGAAATCTTAGGAGCAGGGAAAATCGCTTTGGAAAAAAGGGTTTATTGACGGAAAGGGTTCTTATTCGAAAAATTTTAAAGTTTTTTTAACCTATGCGATCAAAAAATTTTTTTTAAAAAAATGCGACGCATTACTTTCCGGAAAAACCCCTGTATGTAGTAGGGTGCATATATACGAAGGGTCCTGAAAACGGGTGATATCCACAGTGAATTTTGGTTTCTTGGATCATTCAAAAAAAAAGAGGAAAAAGGGGGCCCGGGGGGGAAACAGAAAAGGGGGCGAAAAAGAACCCCGGGAGAAACAATTATATTATATACAACAAAAGGGGCGCGCACCCAACACACACACCAAAAACACAACCAAAACAACACCCCAAAAAACACACCCCCCACACATATAATATTTTATATATATATATACAGGGTACCCCAAAAAAGATGGGAAAACCCTAAAAAATCTCGAAAAGTATACGTTTTACAAAAAAAAAGGTTTTAGAAAAAAAGTTATAAAAAATCTATTCATTGATCTGATCATTTTGACCTTGGACATTTTTTTTAAAAAAGGGTAGAAAAAGGGGTCCCTTTAAAAATTTCTTAGAGGAAAATCCATTTTTTTTATTACATATTCTTTTTAGATATTCGAGGGTTTTTCAAACCCCTTTATAAAAAAATTTTATTTTTATAAAGGCTTTTGATTTAAAAAGGGTTTTTTAAAAAGCTAAAAAATTTTTTTGACATAAAAAAATTTTTAAAAAAATATTCCATTTTCAAAATAATCCCTACTTTTTTGCACAGTATAAAAAAAAATTTCAATTTATTAAAGAAAACAGTTAAGGGTATATGTAATATTAATATGAGCGCATACTTTTTTTTAAGCAACTATTGTTTTTTTTACACCAATTAATTGGTCTCATTTTTCCCGTGAAAAAAAGATATGTTTACCGAAAATGAAATTTTCCCAAAGTTTTTTTACATTTTATGTCAAAAAATTGTTAGCCTTTTTTAAATTCCCCCGGGTACTCCATAAAAAAACAATTTTTTTAGTGTTTTGGAAAAAAATATCCAGGGTTAAAGCCCACAAGAATAGAATAAAAATTTTAGGATTCCAAAACTAAAAAATTCAAAAATGACCTTTTTTCTTTACCCTTTGGAAAGGGCCCCCAAAGGGCAAAAAGAAAGATCAATAAATACTTTTTTTTTAAATTTTTCGGAAAAATTTTTTTTGGAAAACGTTTTTAAATTTTTGAGATTTTTTAGGGGTTCCCACTTTTTGGGGGGCACTCTGTGTTGGGATATTTAAAATAATATTATATATAAATTTTAAAATTTTAAAATATAATATATATACACATACCTATTTATTTTTTTAGCAAAACGTCATCATCGAAAAATATCATCATCATCCATTAAACCCATTATCTATTATCATCGAATTTTCGTCTCTTCTTTTTTCCCTTTCATTTTCATTCTTTTAATATGGAAAACGTATATAATAATTTTTTAAAAAAAATTGTTTTTTTTTCATTAAAAAGTAAAAATAAATTTTAAAATTTTTAATCTAAAAATATAAAAAATTTTTTTTAAATAATGATTTCAAAGATTTTGTAGATAATTTTTTGTAATAAAAAAATTATTTTTATGATTTTGTTTATCAAAAATACTGCTTGTTTTTGTAATAATAAATTTATGGGATTCAATTTAAAATATTTTTTATAAATCATTTTTATAAAGGGAAAATTTATTATAATTCAATTATAATTTTTTAGATAGGCCTGTTTTTTTAAAAACCTACACACATTTCACACAATTATATGGGTATGTGTTTTAAACAGGCCCCATCTTAAAAATTATTTAAATTTATTTTAAAGTAAAAAATTCTTTGTAATAAATGATTTAAAAAGGATTTTAGAGATTTATACATAAAATTTCTATTTTATCAAAACAGAGCCAAATAGTTAGAAAAGAATAAATTATAAAAATCATTTTTTTATTACAAAAAAAATCACAAAACTTTTTAATTTTTATATTTTTTAAAAGATTTTTATATTTTTTAGATTATAAAATTTAATTTTTTGTTTACTTTTGAAAGTACAAATTTTTTAAAAAAAATTTTTATATAAGGTGCCCATTAAAAGAATGCAATGTAGGGAAAAAAGAAAAGAGGGCCCGTAGACGAAGTAGTAGATAGATTTATTGATCGAAGATGAAGATAGTTCGATAGATAGACAGATTGGGTAAAAAATCAATAGGTATGTTTTATAATTATTAATTTTTAAAATAAATATATATATATATATGTATGGTGTATGCATATATAGAAATTTTTAAATAAACAACCCCTACATCCAGCCCTTCTTGGGAAAGGGAAAATCTAAGTTTGAAAGGGGGGAAAAAGTTTGGCGTCATATTTTTGTCCCATGGGGTGGACAAAACACAAAAATCAAATTTTACGCTTTCCTTTTTTTGGTTGAAATGGGATACAAACCCCGCGAGTGAGTGAGGCGTCGCCCCAGTAGATATATCAAGTATAATACGCGGGATTACTGTGGACATACATACTTTTGATACCGCGCGAAAACGAAAGACTGACGGCATTTTTACGAATAATAAAAACGGAAAATTTGATAAAAAAAAAAAAATAATATATATATAAAATTATAAATATAATACAAAATATAAATATATAATATTGGGAATTATATTTACATTTCTTTAAAAAGCATATTTTCTCTCTCTCAAATCACCGCAAAACAATTATGAAAAGAGCCCAAATTTTAAAGAGAGAGAGAGAGGGGAGAGGGGAAAGAGAGTGTCAGAAGCCCCGGGCGTATTAACCCCCCCGGGGTTCAGGGGGGACAAGGGCAGCATGGAGAGACGAAAAATATTTGGGCTGTCTGTCCCTTGGTTTAAATGCCGATTGCAGCCCAAACTATCGCGACATCGCGCAAAATAATTTTGTGGGTCTGTTTTTTCAAATGTCATTTGAAAATACACATGTGAATGAAAAAATTCCCTAACCAAGATTTTTTTTTAGACTTCTAAAAAATTTTTTGCAAGCTCACTAAAATTCTTTTTTGCAATCTTTTCCGCGAAATGGTCTTATTTTTTACGTATAATTTTGAAAAATTTTATAAAAAGCAAAATTGTTTTTTGGCTGACGAAAGCCCCGAAAAAAAAATCGTATTTTAAAAATTTTTTTTCTTTTTATCACCCCCTTTAGCCCGCTTTGCAGTTTATTATTGATTAAAATTTAATGTGGAAAAACATTTGTTTTTCTTTAACGCAATAAAAACTTTTTTGGGGTTGGAAAAATAATCGGTTCGGCCGATAATTTGTAACCTCCGGAAACCCCTTTTAAAAAATTTATTTTCTAAATTTTTCTTTTTTTGCATTTTAAATCTTTAAAAGTTCAGGCGGAATAAGGTTTAATTTAAAGAATATATATTTAAAAAATTTAAATTTTATCAAAACTAAGTTTTTGTCTCTTGATTTATAACAAAGAAAAAACCAACCCCTTTAAATGTTAAAATTACTTTAAAAAAAACCTCAGTTGTAAATTTTCAATAATAGTCCCCTTTAAAAGTCACCAATAAAAATTTTTAAATTTAATTTATTAATTTAAAATTTTCCGGGAAACAATAATATTCAAACCATATATTTCTTTTATGGGCCCTTTTAGCGTGGGTAAAGTTTGTAAATCTGGAATTTTGGGTTTAAAAGGGATATTGAAAAAAAATTTTTAAAAAAAAAACCATTCCCCAAATTTTTATTTTTGCAATTTAAGCAAAAAAGTGTGTTTTTTTAAAAATTTTTAGAAACCAGTTGTAAAAAAAATCACCGATAATAGGTTTTAAAATATCCTATGGTTTATTCCAAAACCTTAAAAACATATTTTTTTTTAAACAGAATAACAAAATAACATTTGATTATATATTTTTATATATGTATTAATTTTTAAAATTTATATGTATTTTTTATTGGTGTTTAAAGTGTATTAAATTTTTAAAAATTTTTGTCTAATAAAAACCCTTTTTTTAAAATTTAGTGCACTTTTTCTTCGTGGGAAAAAAAGAAATTTATATAAAATTTTTAAAAATCTTGTATAAAATCAGTCTTTGATTATTAAAAATTGTTCCATAAAAATTTTTCCGTCATTTTTATCATTAAAAAAATAAATGACAAACAGTTTTTAAATGATTTCCCTTTTCTTACAAAAAAACGCGTAAAGCGGGGCGCCGGTTTTGCTAATTCCCCCTTTCCCCCATTTCGGACCGGAGGGGGAAAAATCTACCCCTTTTCTTTCTTTAAAAAGTGGTTCTCCTTTAAACCCCAATTGGGGCACGGCTCGATCCTTTTTTTCCCTTTTAAGTAAAATTTTTTTTAGCCCTTTTTAGGGTTTTAAATTTTTCCCAAGTTTAAGTTTGCTTTTACGGTTTTGCTTTAAACCCAATTTTTCAAAAATTTTTTTTTTTTTATTTAAAAACAATAATGAAGCTTAAATTATTTTTAAATACGGAGAGAAAAAATAGGGGGTAATTGGGGATTGGGAAAAGGGGAATTAAAAGGTTATAAAAACGTGAAGGGGAATATCCATTCCCTTCCCCCGGGGGGTTTGGCTTTTTGGCCCGGTACGGGTTTTCCCTTTGGCCAATACCCGGGTCAGATTTTAAAAATGGTTCGCTCCGGGGCCTTTTTTTTTTTTTTTAATACCTAATTTGTTTTTCCTTTTTTTTTTTCTTCCCCGTACGCAAAATTTTTTTGGGCCTTTCTTGGTGAGGTTATTCGAAAATGGGGCTCACCGGGTGGCCTCGCGATTGAATTTTTAAAAGGGATAAATTCCCAAGTTTTTTTTTTTTTTTTAATACAAATTTTTTAAAAAAAAATTTTTTAATTTTTACAAAAAAGCTACTAATGGCCAAACAATTTTTCTTTTTAAACTTGTTTTAAAACTTTTCCTCTTCACGTTTAATTTTTGTTTTTTTTTTCAATCCTTAATTTGAAATTTTTCGTTTTACAAAATGCTTTTTTTTTCATTAAAAAGGGTATTTGTTTTAAAACGTCCCCCAATAAATTTTTTTTTAATTTTTTTTGGTATAAAAGTAAAATTCTTATTTTTTTTGTTTCAAATTGTTGTTTTCAGTAAATTTTTGAAAAAAAGTTTAAATTTTTCCCTTTAATTAGGGAAATCTTTCCCCCAATATGGTTATATTCTGCCGCGCCTTAAAAAAGACCCCCCTTTCTTTAAAAAAAGCCTCCAATCTCCTTCTCTGTTTTTTAACAATCGTTTGGTTTGGAAAATTTTTTCTTTTTTTATTTCGCCAGATTCGTTTTTAAGTTTTAAATATTTTTTTTCATTTTTTCTTTTTAAATTTTTCTTTAAATTTTTTTCTTTTTTAAATTCTTTTCTTTTTCTGCTTTTTTTTCTATTTACCTTTCAAAATTTTTTTTTTATAATTTTCTTTTTTTTTTTTTTAAAATAAAAATTTTAATTTGGTTTTGGAGCCCTTTAGAAGAAACGCTTTTTTTAAAAAGTAAAATTTTTGTTTACAAAAGGGTTTTACAAAAAGAAAAATTGGTTCGTTTTCAATTGCTGTTTATTTTAAATTGTGTTCTTCTAAGGGGCGTATTCCCGGGAAAAATCATTTTTTTAGTTTCCCCATCGAAGACGGATACAAAAAAAAATTATAGAACGTAACAGCGGAAGTTTTTATTTTTTTGTTTTGATAATCTTTTTGTTTAAAATGGCTGAAATCCAAGATAAATTTTAAACCAAATATATTATAAAAAAAAACGATTAATATAAATTATTATATAATAAACACACCCAAAATCATAGATTTATATGATTCGAATGAAAGAAATACAAAAAAGTTACGATTTTTTGTGCACACGAAAATAGTATCGATGTACATTGTCATGTCAGATAAACAACCCCTCCCCCCCTTTCTTCTTTCGCTTTTCGCCGCGGAATTTTGGGGGAAGTCTCGACGGTTAAAAATTTCGGCTCGCGATCTCGTTCAGTTCAGTTCAGTTGTCACATGCCGTGTGTGATCGTGCCTAGTTAGATTAGATCTATTTATAAATATAAGGGATAAAGTAAGTATATGACACGTGCATATAATGACATTAATTAAAGATAAAAAAATGATTGAAATATAAATTTTTTCTTTTCTTATTTTCTTAGCCATGAAACCCCGAACGTCCCGGGGTGGTGAGGCGCGGGACGTGCCAGTCCCGGTGACATCCGGGGACCGCCGCCGTGACGAGGTTACGTCGACGATGGCGGGTACGAGCGCGGCAATGCCGGCTCGACGGAAAAGGGTGCGGCGCGGGATGCCGGTCGACGAAACATCGAGTGACGGAGAAAACCCCCACGGGTGCGGCTTTTATCCCAAATCCCAGCGAAAACCCAATGAAGCCGTATAAAATGCAGCGGGGATGCCCGCGGCAATGGCAGTGACAAGAGACGCGAGTCGAGCGGACATGATGTCCGCGGGGGACCCCAAATATATACGGATCCAACCTGTTTTTTTGAAATGTTAGTAAGAATTGTTAATTATAATTTACAGATAGGTGCGTTTTTCGATCACGAATGCTGTAAAATCTGTTCCAAAACCCGTCCGGGGGGCGAAGACCATCGTGAGGTGGGAAATGGCGACTGCCGGGTTCGTACTTTAAACTCCCCCCTTCACCCCTCGTGATAAACGCAACTTCCGGAGGTTAGGAAATTACTTTAATTAAAAAATTTGATTACAAAATTAAAATTTAAATTTTGACTTTAAAAGAAAAATTTAAATTTTTTAAATTTTAATTTAAAAGAATTTAATTACAAATTTTACATATGCAAAAATTTTGATTTTTTTTTTAATTAAATTAAAATTGAAAACAACATAAACACACACACACGAAATACAACACAAAAAAAAACAGATGAAGACTACCCCAAAAAAATTTTAGAATAGTATGGATACACGGTTCGACTTTTTATGCCATGTTTGAGGTTTTTTCCGTTTCGCGCGAGCCTCAAAGCTAGAAAAAAAAAATTTATAGCAGTTTCAAGGTATTTTTATTTTTTAGTTAAATTCAACAATTAAGAACCATTACCGGAAGTGTGCGGATTAAAAGAGGAAGTAGGGGAAGAAGGGCAGAGGCGGGGAGGCAGAGGAGGGGAAAGAGGAAGATGGAGGGGCAGAGGCAAAAAGGGCAATGGCGTGTGGCTTAAAAATTTTAAATTATAATTCCACAATTAAAAATAAAAAAATCACACATAACAAAATTTTTAAACAAGAAAAATTTTAAATATGTAAAATAAATAAAATTTTTTATAAACAAATAAACAGTTATTTTACTTTGGAAAATTTAAAAATTTTTTTAATTAATTTTAATATGACCTCCTTTAGCCTCATTATTTTTAAAATCTTTGGATACTTTAATTAAATTTTTTCAAATAGGGGGGGGGTCCAAATTTTTCCATGCTAATTGATGCTTCAAAATAGGAAGTCTTATTAGTTTTACCCTTTGTTATCCTATTCCAAATTGCCCAAATTTTCAAAGGATTGAAATCTAGATACTCGGGGGCCCATTCAAGTTGTTAATGGATGGGAAAGGGAAAAAAAGCTTTCTTTTCTTGCAGGGGTTTCGGGTCTTTAAATTTTAAAGGACGCCGATTTCTTTTCAGCAGGAGCGCACTTTTTATGGGAGAGATTTGGGGAATATCGAGGGGGCGGGATAAGAGTTTTTCAAAGAAGAATCTCGCCGAAAAACGTTGGTCTTTCCTTCACGCTTATAATCAAATTGAAAAGTACCAAAAATATAATAAAATTTCTTTTTTAACCCAGGGACATGTCTGTAAAACGCGTCACGTTGTTGTTCGAGATTCGAAGTTAAAAAACCTGCAGGATTAAAGAATTAAAAACATCTTTGCTTTTAAATTTTCATGCAGCGTTTCTTCCATGAAACAGATCAGATAATTTTAAATTAACATTTTTTCAAATACGTCGGAGCACGGGGATACGTATCCCCCGGCCTGGGGGAAAAGGGAAGCGCGTACGTAAAATCAAAAAATGGTAAACACCGCGGGCGCGAGGGAGATACATTTTGCCCCGATAAAAAAAAAAGACTATTTTTCTAAAAAGAAATAATTACACAAAAAGCTTTTTCGACCTAGCCAAACGATAGAATAAAAAATTTGTTCCGATATTTAGAAAACGGGCCTATAAAAAATCCCTCCCCGGATCGGGGGCGCTTTTTTTTTTGCTTCGCGTCAAGAGGGTTTTTACTGTACGAAAAAGACGTTTGTCTTTTCATTTCCCACTTTAATTCCGGTTTGCAAAACTTATTTATTAATTACCGATGGCTATTTTTTGGGGTTATTTGTCAATAAATTTTAAAAAAAATTCCGTGCGGTTTCAATACTTGTTTTTTTTTTTTGTTTTAAATATGTTTTAATTTTAAACGAAATGTTGTAAGGTTTAGTGTTTTGCCGTTTTCGCTTCGCCTTTTCCACCCTCCCTTCCGTCGCGACTTTATTTTAGTCTTCGACCCGGGATCCCCCAGAACCTCCTGTAAATCGGGCCACGGAAGGAGAGTTTTATCGTGTAGGGCCAGGCACTAAAAAGAAAGACGTTCAGGTTGGCAGCACGAAAATTTAAAATTACCAAGCCCCCGCCGATATGAAGATCCGGCGCTACGAAACCTTCGGAAGCTTGGCGGGGCCCAACATCCTCGGGCGGTGGAACCCCGGTTCTAATTTGGGACAAAACTGGGGAGAAGTTCGATGCGATAAATGATATTTGGGTTTGAGGGGTAGCCGAAATAAAAAGGGATTTCTAGGGCTAAACAAGACAAATTTTTACTCCGGGAGGGGAGTCTTAACCTAGTGAAAACAATGGCCCCTGATGTTAGATGCGGGGGGACCTCCCAGAAAAAAAAGGAACGCCCCCCCCGCTGCTTCTGCATTCAGAACATAAAAAAGGGCCCCCTCGCACCCGCTAAGCGAACCAGTGCCGGCCCCCTTTAGGGGAAGATACGAGGTTTGGCCGGCCTTCCGAGACTCTCGTCTCCCTCATCGGTCGGATAAGACGACGAAGCTGTAAAAAAAAGACTATTTGAAGAGTGGTCAAGGGAAAGCAGCTTTCAAAAAAACCTCAGTTTACCCAAAGCTAATTTCGAACGAGCCTGGAAACTCTAGGGGATATATAAAAATAAGGCTTTAACCCGCCTTTTAACAAATTTTTTAAGCCTCCCAAAGGATGAAGGGAAAATCCGTGCTGAGTTAGAAAAGATATTCCATGGCTTTAAGACTAGGGTCAGCTCGTGCGAGATCGACGGCCGGTAGGAAGACAAGGACTCTTTGGACCCCCGTTGCCCTTTCTCGATAGTCGCTCCCCCGCGAGTGAGGACCTCCATCGTGAGCAAACAAACCCCCGCCACGGCTTGCAGAGCGATTTTGGCGACTCTTTACACTCGGGGGTCGTTTCCCTGACGAAGATGACGTCTCCCCAACAAAAAACCGGCGAAAGTCAGTCGAAGCATCTACCCCCCCTGTCGTAAGCAGGGGCTAAAAGGACCCAAGGGGGAAACCCAGAGGACGGTTGTTAGCCTGCCAGGGTGGGGAAAATTTGTGATGCTTTTGGGGGCATATAAGAAAAAAGACGGCCTCGAGCGAAGCAGACGTCAAAGAAACGATTGTGTGGAAACGTCTCGGCCGACCAAAAAATAAGGGGTTTTCGCCCCAAGAAGAAGTCCCGGCAAACCGGCATCAACCTCATCCATGAGCCTAGCTCATCGGGAAAAGTCAAACGTCGCAGCAGCAAGAGACCGTTCCCACGCCTGTAGTGTACTTTTTGGCCACGGGGGCGCGTTCGCGTATGGTCGCTATGGTTCTGGAGTCAGTTTGCGCCCTCGTCGACCAAAGGTCGGAACCTCCATTGTATCGGAAAGGTCACCCCAAAGATTTAGGTAGCACGGAGCTCCCTTTGGTTTTAGTGTATGGAGTCGGCGGGAAAAAGACGGGTTCAAAGGGGGTAAAGTGGACTTACCCTCCCGTCTCTTAGTGGTGCCCTTCCATCACCCTCCCGCTCTGGTGTGCCGAAGTGACCATTCGCGGCGGCTACAAGGGGGCGGGCCCCAAAATGGTTATCTTAAGGCTGGAAATCGCGGACCCCGATTACCGCCAGCTGATCCGGTTGACATCCCCCTTGGCGCGGACGTTTACGGTTCAATCTCTGTCAGGGCCTAAAAAAGGGAAATCGACAAACCAATAGCTCAACAAATACGCTTGGTGGATACTGTCAGGCGTTGTGGGGAGGAAACCGGAATCACGTTTACACTCCCAAGCCCAATTGAAAAGAAGTCTCATCTGGTGGTCGCTTTGGGGGAGGGGGAGTTTTAAGGGCCTTTACAACTCTTTTTTAAGGGACCAGGAGGCGAGGAACTTTCCCGCGACATCAACTCGTAAAGCCAACGGTCGATAGTGTGAGACCCCCACGAGCTCTGCTGACCCTTTTAGCCACTCGACGCGCCCCCAGTCGGGCCTGCAACACGGCAGCAAAAAAAAAAAACGAGAAAGTACCTTCGCAGCTGTACGTGGATTCATGAAAAACAATACTTGGACCCCAACCCCATAAACGGCTCCCCGTCGACTCTGGAAACTTACAAAGAACCTGACCTTCCACCAGGGGGGCCCGGCGAAAGCGTGCCTCTAAATTGAGAGTGGTCTTCAACGGTTTCGGCTCCTGGCAAGGCGACTGTCTCAACCGATTTCTGAGACGGGGGCCAACCGCTTCCTGCCCTAGTGAAATCCCAAGGTGGGGAAGGGACCGGTCGTCTTTGTACCGCATGAGGGAAAATTTTTCCGGCAAATCCCGAACATGCCGATGATCGGCCTGCAAAGGAATTGGAGGAAGGATTTTGGCTCGAGATCAAGGAAATTGGGTACTACAGTAACTTTCGGGCTTTGCCCCCCATATTTGGCATCCGCCGCTGCACCAGCTCGCTGGACGAAGGCGATCGTATCCCGAGGGGCCGCGGGCCTCCGCTCCGACGTCTAAGGAGACTTGTTGGGCTTCTACCCCCAGGGAAACCAAGGAAATCCTTTGCAGCTCGTTTGGGCGCAAGGCGGGGGCTTTCTCTGAAAAAAAGGCAGCTATCACCCCAGTACTGTTACTTACCTACCAAAGGGCGCCTCCAGCAAAAGGCAAGATGGTGGGTTTCCTGGGGGGAAAATCATGCCATCTGGGATTACGGTGGCACCCTTGCGACACCTTTCTTTTCCACCCGCCCAAAAACGCGTCCAGAAAAAAGCGGTCAGTTTTATGTTTACAGCGAAGCTATTTGACCGCTGGGGTTTGGTGTTCCCCCCGACTGTTTCGCCAAGATCAAACCAGTCTACGTGGGTTTCTCGGATCGACTGGGACACTTTTTCCCCGGCGATCATGGAAGGCCCGGTTACGTTCCCAAAGGGAGCCCCCCAAATGGAGAGGGCACGTTTCCCCGAGGCTGGGGGAGGATGGGCGACTGCCGCTGGAAGTTCACGGATTTGCTGACGCCTCGTCTGCCCACGCTGCGGGTGTACCTAAAAACCGGGGAAAAACGGGGGGGATGGGGTACGTGATTTTGCCAAGACAAAATTGCTCCGTTTGAAACAAATTTTTTACCCGGCTCGAAAATTTTTAGCGCAACTTTCTGGGCCGCCCGTTCAGCAAACGGCCCCTTTACAGCGAAAAAGGGCGCTCTTATCTCTGGTCGACTAAAGGGGCTCCGGCGGATCCGTGGGGCATCCTTTTCCCGGGTCACATTCGTTGCCCAAAGGGGCAGCGAAATTCAAAAAGTCGCTCCCCGACGCCCTTTGGCATCATGTCCTGGCGCGAAAAAAAACCCCCCGACTGCGCCTTGAGGACTTTCCCCGGAGAGCTTGAGGCGCTCCACTTTTGGTGGCGGGTCCTCTTGGCGAAAAAAGGGGAAAAGCCCTTTGGACGTTTCGGAATGATCCCAGCACGTCGGCTACCCCAACGTCGAGGGCCCCTTGCACGACGTTTGGGCAAGCAAGGAGACAAACCGGAGCGCTGTCCGGTACTCTTCCCCGCAGGACTATTGAAACACCGCCCGGGTCTCCCGGGGGTTACGACCAACGCCGACGGCAGCCCATCCTTTCAACGCGACGGGGGGGGGTAGAGTGAAAACTTATGACGCGGATCCATGGATACGGGGCGTCCAAGTGTAATTTTAAGGTGAAAAATTAAAATCGTTTTTCGAGGATGAAATCCCTACCCAAAACCCAAGCCCACTCAATAAAATCAGCCCCTTTTTGGAGATTTGGGCGTTATTTGGCGGAGGACGTTACGACATTCTCAAATGTTTTTGAGGTACCCATCCAATCGTCCTGGTTCTCGCGAATTACTAACCCGTTGAAAAAAACCGACGGGCAGGGGGGACCCAGCGACGGCCTAGCAGAAAAAGGATTCCTCTGCGATTTTCCCCGCAAAACCCTATTCCCCCGCGCGTTAGACCTGTTTTGCGGGGGCAAGCCCGCCTAGGGTACTTGCCTGCACCCAGAGTGACGCCGGAAGACCGTTCCCCCCATAGGGGGTCAACTAAGCCCGGGCCCCCTTGGTTGGGGAAATGCCAAAGGGGGCACAAATTTCTAAAGCCTTTTGTATCCATTTTTTAGGTTCCCGGGCCCCCCCCCATCTTGAGTCGCCGGACTATCGGGACTTTTTGGATCCTTTCGTCGGTTCATAGGCCCGGGGAGGTGTAGTCGCACGTACAGCGACGTGGGCCACTTAAAAGCGCGCACGCAACTCCGGACTTTTTCTCAGCCGCAAACCCCGGGACCCTCGCGTCGCCCCTTTGTGCCCGGGGCAAAATTCAGTGGCGGTCAATCCGCCCGGGTGCGCCCAATTTTGGAGGATTGGGAAGCGGGAGTCAAAACGATGAAAACCATTCGCGAGTAAGGAGATGCTACACTCCCTACAAGGAGATGGCCCCTCTCCCTCCCCGGGGCGAGGCTTGCCCCAAACCCCGGGCCGGCAACCGCAACCACGACCCCGGGGATTCAGTGCGCTGAACCCCGGGCCCTTTCCTCATCGGTCCGCGTCCCGCGTCCCCCAACCCTCGCTGACTGAAAATGTCGTCGCGTTCCCCGGTGGCAGCTTCTACAAAAAAATTTAAGGGCATTCTGGTCCCGAGGTCCCCGCGAAAACCCACACCGTGGCTCATCACCCCAAAGGTTCAAAAAAACCGGAAGCTCGGTCGGTCGACCTGTTTGAAAGCACGAAAAGACCGCGCCAACGAGGTGGCTCTAGCACGCATCACCAAATTGCATCGGAGCCGACGGACACCCTCGCGTCGTCGAGGTCCGCACCGCCCCCCACGTCTTACGCGACCCGTTTCCAAACTGGTTTTTTTTTTTCCCACGCGGGCGAACGACACCTAAAACCACAAGCGAAAGTAAAATTTTTCAACAATCATTTTCAGTTCCAAATACCAATCAATAAAACAATTCCCTCCGTCCACTCTTTTCACGCTGCAATTTTTATCATCAACTATTTGTTTTATTCATCACGGTTAATCACAATCGAAAAATTTTGGGGATTCCTCAATGGTTTACCCCACATGCGTTATCCTGTGCGTCGAAAAAAAACAGCGTTTGATTTAACATTCCTTTTAAGAAATCCATAGAGCACGTGGCTCCCTGCCCGTACTGCCCAGAGGGGAAAAGGTCGCGCCCCCATTTTACGCTCGTTTTTATACAGGTAATCCCGAAGGGGACCGGAAGTCGAGTTCGAACGTTTTTAAAAAAACCGCAGGATAAGAGCATTAAAAAATATTGGTTAAATTTTATGCAGCCGTTTCATTCCCAGCAAAAATTGCATCATGCTATTTTAAATTAACATTTTTTCAAATGCGCTCGGCCGCATGGTTAAAGTATACCCCGCCCGCAAAAGGAAGCGCGTCGCAAAACACCCCATAATGGTAAACACCCCGGGGCGCGGAGGGGACACTTTAGTCCCGTTAAAAACAAAACGACTATTTTTCAAAAGTAAATAAAAATTTAAATAAACGCTCTTTTGACCTCAGCCGAAACGAAGAATAAAGAGAATTTTCCGACATTTAGAAAAAAAGGGCCTATAAAAACCTCCCCTTTCGTGATCGCGGGGGCTCTTTTCCCAGCTCGTCGCGTCAAAAGGGTTTTTTGTACGAAAAAGATGCTTGTCTTTTTTTTTACCCCTTTTAATTTCCGTTGCTTTCGAAATTAGTTTTAAATTACCGACTCGGTATTTTTTTGGTTATTCTTGTCAAAAAATTTGAGAAATTTCCGGGGGTTTAATATTGATTTTCTTTGTTTTGTTTAAAAAGTTTTATATTAAACGATAGTGTTTTGTCAAGGTGTGTTGCCCGTTTTCGCTTCCCACCTTCCGATCGCCTTCCGTGCGCACAGGGGAAGGCCGGAATCTTTGTACTGCCCCCCAAAAAAAATTTTTTAAGGGTTTCGCGAAAGTTTGCGGTGTCGGAAAAAATTTGTAAATCCCATTGGTATTCCCAATAATGTTGTAATAAACATAATAAAATTTTGATAAGGGTTTTTTTCTGATTTTTTTTTGAGAAATTTAAATCCTTTTTTTTACTTTTTTTACATTTATATGAAAAAAGAAAGGTAAATATGTAAAAGGTTTTTTGTAACATTAAAAAAAAAAATTATTCAAAAAGCATAATAGAACTTATTTGCATGGTGAAAGTTATATCGAAAAGAATTTTAGAACATTTAGACGAACGATGTTTAGAAAATAATTATACGTTTTTTTTTGTTTTCAAGGAAAAAAAAACGCGCAAAGGGGTAAAACCCCTTAACGGCCCAAAAAAATTTCACTTTTTGACATTTTTTTTAATAAAAGGAAAGAAATAAAGTATTAACTCCGTGAAGTTTTTAAGCATATATTAAGCGTAAAAATTTATTTATAAAAAAATTTAAAAAGGGGAAAAAGGCAGCCCTATTCCCCCAGCTTTTAAATTAAAGGGGGTCTGCGGCAAAAGTGTAGCGGGGAAATTTTAAACCTAGAAAAAATTAAAAAAAAACTCATGTCTTCAATGGTAACTAGTACAAATACGTAGGGTTTTAGAAAATTTATTTTTTGAGTGATTGGCGAGCATTGAAAAAAATCGTTTATTTTGACAAAAAAAAAGGGCATTATTTGGCAATAAAAAAATTTTGAGCAAGTATCAAAAATTCCATACGTATTGTACTTCGAAAAGTTGTTTTGAATGTACAGTAAAAATTCAGTGAAAATATTAAAAATTGTTAGAGTTATACTGCTTGCCGCGTTGAAAAAACGTGTTTCGAGAAAAACGCGTTTATAGTTTGAAATTGTATTATGAACATGAAAAAATTTAAAATTCGACTAAAAAAAAATTTTTACCATTAGTCTGCAATCCCAGCACGTAAAAGCTGCCCTTCTAAGTTGGAATATTCGTCCTCCATTCTTTCCTCGCCAGATGTTATGCCAGAGCGCGCTTTTTTGCCGCATCTGATAATTGTGCCTCTGCGTGCTTGATTCGTTTTGCATCGGATTCGATGCAAAAATTATATGCTTCGACGCCAATTTCCATTTCCAGAAGCTGCATAATACGTAAAATATTAGTTATTCCATCATTAAAGACGCATGTAGCGATATCCGCTGCTATATTTAGGACTGTCTGGCCGCTTGAATACGATTTAGGAGCCAAATTCCACACTGTCGCATTAAAACTTTCGTTACTATTTTGCGTGTAACCGCCCAGGCAACGGTTTTAGTAACTCGTCCCGACTCAATCTTCATAAATAGGTTTTATGGCTTCGTAAACTTCCTCGGAAAGCGGTGACTTGTGACGAAAAGTGTCCAAGTATCTGCTTCTTGCGCCTTCTTCCAATTGCACCAAGATTTCGAGCACTTTCGTGTTGCGGATTTTCGTCAGTTGATAACTTATGAAATAAAGTCGCCCAAATTTCATTTTTCATGTCATCTAAGGATGTTGGGTTCCGACGAATGGCCAAACCATAATAAATAATCAGCTCGTCTATTAATTTGGCACTTAATTTTCCTTTCCTCCGAGGTTTTTTGATAATTTTTTAAGATTACGAAGTCGCGTTCCCATTCTTTTCTGTACGTGCGAGATGCATTCTTTCTTCTGTACTACTAAATCTTCATACGGTTCAGAGTCGATAATACCTTTAAATGTTTGCTATCACCATCCCCGATGTAGCTTGAATATTTGAGATCGTGCAAATCTTTTGAGCGATGGAACATCTCGATGACTGCGTCAACTTCCATTTTTCCCGATGATCCTCGTGGTTCGCTTTACATACATCGGCGTGCGTTTTATACCATTCGTCATAGTCACAAGTGTCCAATTTTTCTTCCACTGTTCGTAACTTTTACAATATTTAGATTTTACCTCAAACATCGACAATTTGCCCAGAAAACCAACCAATCAAAACTTTATAATTTCCCTTTAGTCCAAATCCCATTAACCATAGCTAGAAAAGATTCGACGATTTATTTCGTATGCGTTTCGTATTATTTACAACTAGGGGAAATTTCAAAATTCCGGGCAAATTTGGAAAAAGCCCCATAACTATTTTAAGCCTAAGCCCCGAGGATCCTTTTACGAAAAAATAAAAAAATTGGAAAAAATTTCAGTTTTTTCACTTCACATTTTTTGTGAAATCCAGCAAAAAAAACTGCCAAAAAAATTTTAAAAATTCTGTACCTGAAGTCATAATTTACGTCAAAATTTTTCAAATCGTTTTCAAAATTCTTTGGGAGACCACTCACGCCTTTCCGGGGCACCTTCAATCTCGATAAATATATTTTAAAATATTTTTAATGTTGTAAAACATTTTTTATCATTTTTTTATTAAAAATTTTTTTAAATATACCTTTATTATAATTATTGTAAATATTATTTATTTATGTATAATTGTTTGTATTTTAATTTTACATAATTTATATCAAATATTATTCATAGTTTTATAAATTAATATTATCAATACAATCATTAATCCTGTAAAGCCCAGTTAGAAATATGTATGTCCATGCAGTTTTTAGTTTTAATTTACCAAGCTTTTTTGTTTACTTTGAGAGGGATAAACAAAAAAGCTTAAGGCTCCTGAGTAGTCACCGCGGGCCATATTGAATTATGACGTCAGAGGCGAGGAAAAAAAACGGCTAAAAATTGTTATAGTCCGAATGACTATAACTATATTATATTATATTATATTAACATAGTTTTAATAATAAATTAGTAAGTCAGCTATTATATAATCATTTGAGAAACGTTCTCACGCTCTCGCGAAGCGCTTATCGCGAAAAGACGCAAACGCGATGAAACATAAGCGTTACGCCGAAACCAGCGGACCGCAAGCGAAGAATCAACCTGCTTCGCTTGCACCTAGATAAAAAGCGTGTGAATAAAAATTAGCCAATGAAAGAGCTTCTCTACATCTTCCCCCGAAAGATGTAGAAAAGGGCAGGAGACCACCGCGAACGGAAAGCGAGGCGACGAAGGCAGTCGCTAACAAAAATCCAAAAAGTCAAGTCGCTAATTAGAACCTAACTAAGAGTCGAAGACAAGCCGCAGAATATAAACTATCACCTGTAATCTAACTATCGAGTGCGAGCATACTTAACTAACCACCCAGGTGGGATTAGACATAATTAAACCAACTTGAGAAATAAATGAAATAAAGATTTATTCAGGTAAACAAGTGAATTAGTTAAAGTGGAGACGCCCGCCGATCTTAGGATCCCACCCTTTCCCGCACTGAGCCCCAAAATTTTCCTCCTTCCCGGAGCCAAAAATTTTGGGGGCAGCGGGGGATCTCAGCCGCGGGCCGACTCGTCCAAAAAATTTTCACAGCGGCAAACCTTTAAAAACCTACAATTAAACAAGTTTTAACGGGCACTCAAAAACTCTGAGGGAAAAATAAGCAGAACCCACGCAGTAGAAACGAAAGCGGACAACAAAACTGCAACGAGGATAACGCAAGAATCAAAGGTCCCGACGTCCAAGGACAACCCCCCTACACACCCACGGGCAGCGATCAACACAGCGCACCCCCCGTATTTTCCCCAAACCCGGGAGCCGCCTTTTATCAGCCCACACGATCGATTGCAGCACACAGCCGACCCGTAAACGAACAGCAGCCGAAATACTGTTTAGTCCGAATTTTTCGTAGCTAAAGCCCGGAAGGTGACAAACACCCGAAAACGAAAAAAACCATCGTGGTTCATGTAACCTGTAGGGTAACGACGCGAGATTCCCTTTAACTGCGAAAAATCTCGAAGCGTTCGTAAAATTTTTAGCAGCGACTTACAAACAAAAAATACCATTTAACCTCCAAACGAAAAAACAAACGAAAATTTCCGTTTACAGTTTTGACGCGGTTTTCGCAAAAAATCCAAGCGACTCCTTTAAAGAAAACTCAAACGAACCCGTCGTTGCGACCGAAATTTCAGCCGACTCCGGTAAGTATCTTCGCGAAGAGAATTTTCTTAACGAACGACACGAAATATTCATCCCGAAAAATTTATAGCGAAAAAATATGGAGAAAATAAAAACCAACGAAACTATTCCGCCAACCGCGATAATCCGAAATAACATACTCCACAAACCCTTGCACAAAGGGACAGTTTTTAGACGTCACTCCCAACAACCCCCGTCGTACGCCCGGAAAAACTTCACAAATGTTAATAAATAAAAGCTATACTGCGAGCAAAACATACACAAACACACGGAATGGAAAGCCGCACAGGCATCACCACACAAACGAACAGGGGGATCCGATTACACCCGTTACTTAGGGACGGACTGAGCGCGACGTACAAATCGACGGATCTGCACACAATAATTTTCTCAAAAAAAGGGGAATTAGGGGAATACCCCAAATTCGGGGGGGGGGTACCCACGCGACAAACCCCCCTTTCGGGAAATTTCAAAACGCATGCCATAAAAATGCAAAACATACCCCCGGGAAAGAAGTCTCTGATCAGGGCATACTATTTAAAAAAAAGAAAAGCCTAAAGTCTTCGAAACGCGAGACATACAAACGTTTAAAAATTAAAAAAACAACAAAAGGGCCGTCCAATCCCAAAAAATACTGCCCTTTTTCAATTAAATTTAATTCGCTAAAGCAGAAAAAAAATGAAAAGACAAAATTTCGGGAACCGTCACCCTCGCTATGAATTTATACATTCAATGATAAGGGGAAAACCAAACGAGCCAGAGAAACGCACTATCTTAAAAACATCCAAACCCAAGCATTTTTAAAATTTTCAATTAGGGGCTAGGCATTTAAAAGGTACTTTTACGCTCACAACGTAACCCCTCAAAAACGATACCGGCGCGACGGGGAAAGAGAGTTTATGGACCTAGCACGCAGGGGCAACAAATTCCCCCGCAAATAACCCGAAAAACGCGGTCAGGACGGGCAAACACGGACAATGTTAAATGCAAAAACCCCGACATTACGGCGGACTTCGTACAAGTCCCGTTTTTCCGAAACCGGAAAAATCCTCCCGTATCCGCCACGAAAAATTTTGCAATCATTGCAAAAAGGGGGACAAAACCGCGAAAAAATTTTTGGGAAAAAAAGGGACACCAAAAATAATACCCCCCCACGAACAAGCCGAAGGTCAAAAAAAAACCGCGAAGTATTAAAAAATGAAAATCAAGATCCGCAGGAGAAAATTCCGAGTCAAACGTGCAGCGATGAAGAGGGAGAGCGCGGAAAAAATTAAGAAACTCGCGCGCTCAAAAATTCAGGTGACCCTCGCCAACGCCGAAAAAAGAGCGATTTAAATTAATTCTCTGCCTTCGGAAAAAAACCAAGATAAATATGTTTTTAAACCGGAGCACGTTTCATTGAAAAGTGAAACATTTGAAGGGCGAGCCCAAAAATTTAAATAATAAATAACCCTCTTTGGGAATAACCGGTCATAAAAAAAACATGGGAAAAAAACCGAAAATTACAAACGAACAAAAAAAAAAACGCGATTTACTCGGAAGATATTTCCCAAGGGAATATAAGGGATTGGGAACGACTTCCCCCAAAGCAGAAAGCAGTGCGATACAAAACGCAAATTTTAAAAATCGGAAACCCCCCCCAAAATTTGAAACCCGCAAAAATTTCTTAAAGCCGCGTAGTGAAACAATTATCACGCGAAAAAAATATAATAAACAGGTCTTCGAGCCAAAAAACCGCCCCAAATCTATATGGGGACGATTTTTGGGTAAAAACCGAAAATTACCAATGTCCCATCATTTAAATTAATACAACTGATAGGCCGGTCGAATACACACACCCCCCCGTAACCGTAAAAGAGCTTGCGAAGATAACGCCACAATTTGTACCGATAAATGACGAGACCCCGAAAAATTAACGCGTGACGAACGAATTTGCCAATTTTACACCAAACTTTAAACGGAAAAAGAAACGATCAAAAAATTTGCGAAGAATATAGCGACGTGTTTTATTTAAGGGGAAACCCGCTCACACAACTTAAAAACACAGAAAGCACCGCGCCGATCCCCTCCCCGTCAATGTAGGACCGAATATAAAATGCTGAAACCAAAAAACCCCGGGATAATGGGGGCCATCGCAAAAATTTTCTATAATACCCCCTCCTTTATTCCGGGTACGGGGTATAAACCCCCTTTTCAAAAAAGGGGCACAAGGCGAAATACCACCACAACAAAACCGCCTAAAATGACGTTTTAAAAAAGAACATCAAAAGGGAAAAAAAGGGAAAAAAAATGCCTCAAACAAAATTCAAAAAAATATTAAAGGGAAAAACATAATCGACCATAATGAGAAACTGCTAAAACAAACCATGGCCGAAACTCTTACCTTCGAAAAAATAAACGAACATTTCAGAGCGATAGAAGCAATTATAAACGAACTAATAAAAGATACAGAAAACGTATTAAAATACTTAACATATATACGAAAGAGCAAAATGCATCCCAGATTAATACCAATAGACGAGATTATAAATAATTTAAAAGATGCAGCAGCACAACTTCCCGAAGGATTGTATTTCCCCTTTAAAATTCGTACAGACGACTGGTTATCGATAGAAGAAAACATTGCGATAACAGCGTACCACGAATCAGATACAATATATACAATTTTGCGTTTTGCTTTAATTGTACAGCCGACATACGACATTATAAAAGCGATAGAATTTCCTACGCCATACATAAAGAATGTATACAATTATATTAAAATAAACAACCCAATTATTGTAGTAAATAAGGAAAAATTAACATACGCCATAATAACAGAAAAGAAGTTAGAACAATGTAGTAAAATAAATACACAATATGTTTGCAAACAAAATACACCCATATATCGCATAGATGTAGACGCACCGTGCGAAATTCAAATGTATACACTGCGACAACGTTATCAGGACAAATGTAATGTTAGACAATATACCTCGTCCCGCACGATATGGATAACCTTACACCAAGAAGACACTTGGCTATACTCGACCTCCGCTGAACAAACAATAACCATACGATGCGACGGACGATCAGAAAGTAAAGTAATCAAAAACACAGGCGAGATTACATTAAACGAAAATTGTAAACTGACAACAACAGACACAACATTACAAACGGCAGGAAAACGGAAATACCTTAGAAACTTTCCTACCAAATATAAATATAACAATTCCACGAGACAGAAAAATAGGACATGATCAGGACACATTAGAAAACATCTCACAACATCGTTTGGAATTGACAAAACTCAGAGACAAAATAGAAACTATAGACAACGACTTACAAAACAACGAACAAAATTTTTATGCACGGAAGCAATTTGTCTACCCAATGACATTTACCGGAACAGTAATGACAGTAGCTACAATATTCATTTTAACATGGATAATAATAATAAAAAGAAAAAATAAAAACAAAAAACAACCGAAAACTACAACAAATATTGACTTCGAAATACCGAGATCAATCCTAAGAAGAAGTCAAAGTACTAGAATTTAAGAAACGATTGTAATACTATACTGTAACGGGAAACCACTATTATATGTAAGTTAAGAAATTAAGAACGAAAAACTTCGTACCTCCGTTTTTCTTTTTCAACGGGGGAGGAATGTTATAGTCCGAATGACTATAACTATATTATATTATATTATATTAACATAGTTTTAATAATAAATTAGTAAGTCAGCTATTATATAATCATTTGAGAAACGTTCTCACGCTCTCGCGAAGCGCTTATCGCGAAAAGACGCAAACGCGATGAAACATAAGCGTTACGCCGAAACCCGCGGACCGCAAGCGAAGAATCAACCTGCTTCGCTTGCACCTAGATAAAAAGCGTGTGAATAAAAATTAGCCAATGAAAGAGCTTTTCTACATCTTCCCCCGAAAGATGTAGAAAAGGGCAGGAGACCACCGCGAACGGAAAGCGAGGCGACGAAGGCAGTCGCTAAAGAAAATCCAAAAAGTCAAGTCGCTAATTAGAACCTAACTAGGAGTCGAAGACAAGCCGCAGAATATAACTATCGCCTGTAATCTGATTATCGAGAGCGAGCACACCTAACTAATCACCCAGGTGGGATTATACATAATTAATCCAACTCAAGAAATAAGCGAAATAAAAGATTTATTCAAATACACAAGCGAAGTTAATCAAAGTGGAGACGCCCGCCGATCCTAGGATCCTCATCCTTCAGTCAACTGAGACCCCAAAATTTTCCGTGCCTTCCCGGAGGCACAACAACATCTCTTTTCTATAAATAAAAATCATATTTTACATGATTGTGTGATAAAAGAATAAATTTATATAAATTAAAATAAAGCAAAAATTTATCAAAAAGATTGATTTTAAATACTTTTTTCTAATCATTAAAAATAAAAATACTATTAGAAATACGAAGTATGCATAAGTCATCGACGAAGTTGTTTCATACTTATCGAATTATAATATTTTGTATTGTTATATTATTATTACTTGTTTTATGTTAATGTTGTGACAAACAGCTTATAAAGCGAACAATAGCTTGTTATTATCTTGAGAGTATGTGTTATTATAAAGACTAAGTATTATATTTGCTCCGTTTATAACGCACCGATTGTTATCGGGTTGAATTAATTTAGGACACGAGGAAGTGATCGACTTATTTCGGTAAAATTCGCGACCTGCGAGACCGCCCGTGGAGACTACTTAATATAATGTCACGTATTTGGCGAAAGAAGAACATTATTACTCCTATCACTGCCTCAAGTTATTTCTCTCTGAGCAATGTAATAAAGAATCGATCAAGTCAAAGCAGCATTTTAAATTATTCCGAAATCCATCGTAGTCGTCACCGTCAAATAAAGAAAAACCAGAGACTTGTGTCTCGACTTGCGTCGATCGAGAAATATACTTTCTTTTTAAGATTTTTTTGAAGAAAATTGAAGATGTTTAAATTTGAGAAAAAATTGATTTTTACATTGTTTTTTGAAAATTTTATATAAATTGTTATTGAAAGAAAAAACTAATTTTACAAGATTAAAGTACGTAAAGAGACCTTTCGAAATCACACCTTATTTTTTATAATCGGAGTAGTCTTCTGAAATTTATCAACGTTTGAAGTTGGACGTAACGGCCAAAATGATAAAAATTCCAGTCCCTGTTAACACAGAGCCTGTATAGTGTGGGCCAAACAACTTGAGGAATAATTTTACTTTTGATAAGACTACACTTTCTGCAAATTTCAGCGTGATTGAAAAACTTTGGGTGGATCACTTCATAAATAATACCTCATATATTATATATATATATATATATATATATATATATATATATATGTATATATATACAAAATAATTAACAATAAATTATTAAATTACTAAACTTATTATATAAATTATTTTAATTATACTACATATATGTATATATGTATATACATATAATATACTAATTATATACTATTAAAATATTAAACTATAAAATTATTAAACTTTACACTATTTATAATTTTTGCTTTTTACGATCAATTAAAATTAATATTAATCAAAATTAATATTGGTCGCTAGTGGGACGTGTTCCTCTTTTAACTTTTAACTTTCAACATCATAACGATGGGACGTGTTTCTCTTTTAACTTTTAACTTTCGATTTTAAATAACACTAGTGTGATGTTACGTTAACCTCGGTTTAATTGATGGGTATGTTTATAAAATTTATATTTATTTTATTAATTTAACACTTAAATGAGTTCTCGTATGTTAAAAACTATTGTGTAATATTATGTTGTAGAAATTTCACTTGAAAAGGATCACAACCAAATGGTCGAAACGTCGTAAAATAATTAAATAAAATTTGCTAGTTACGTCGAAGTCAAGTTTTTTAAGCTTTTTGCTTTTTGTTACTTAATTTATATACTTTCTTATTATATTATAATTATTTATCTCAATATATCTTTTTTAATATTCCGTAATTTTATATGTTCGAGTTTGAACTAAACATGCAAGAACTTTTTGGAAATTTATAATTGATTTGTCTACAAACAACATTTGTTAATTTATCAAATATATTAAATTTTTGATTTAAAAAATTACCATGTAAAATGTGGAGTATAAATAAGAAGATAAAGTGATAACATTTCCTTTGCTTGCAGAAGAAAGAAGAGTATTTGTACTGTGAATTTCGAGCAGATTTTCTTCTAACATATTTGTACTTATATACGCACTTCTCTGCTAATTACAAATCTATTATCAAATTAGAAAGAATTATTATCAGAAATGAAAATACGAGCGTTAATAAAATATAAGTTTAGTAAACTGCGTCACTTGTCTGTAAGTAAAAAATGTTCCTTTGTTCTAGAATTTCTCATTTTTTATCCAAATGTGTCGAATAATAATAAAATTAAATTATACATTTTTTTAATTGTTATTACTTTATTAAGTGAGTTATTACTTAAGTATAATAGCAAATAAAAAATTTAATATAAATACATATATTTCTATAATATAATTTATATATATAAATTATGTTTTGCAAATATAGTAATGATTATAAAGCAATGAGATTATAAAGTAAATGAGAATAACTCATCCTACATTTTCGTGTACACATGCAAATGTAGAATGAACTACTCTCGTTTACTAGGCTTCCAAATTGATATCTAAACATTTACTTATATTCTTTTATCCAATGTGAAATCCGGTCTGGTCTAATTTTAGGTAAAAAGTAATCCGTATATATATTTTCACAATTATATTTTCATAGTAAAACGCTTGTAACATATGCTACACCGCCAGACAAGACTGCGCGCGAAAGCGCTCGCGGAAAACCGTCCGTAAAGTCGTGCACTCATTCGTGCCTTCGCCGCTACGCGGCGTCTTTTCTCGCAGTTAGAATTCCGCTGAGTGAGGATATAAGGCCACGCGCTGCACTGCCAAAACATATTTGTGAATATATACGTATAAATGTATACGACCAATGAGTGTCATTAAATTATTATTGGACACTCTGTTCAATAGCAGTATTTTATTGTAAAATTACTTGGAGACATTTTTGGTCAACAAATATGTCGGAAAACAACTGTGATTTTTTTCGAAAGTAAAGATTTTAGCAAACTTTTTCTAAATTTAAATTCTCATTTTTTAAAATAAAAGACGGTATTTCATAGTCCGTTCTTATATTTAAGACTGTCTTAAGTACAAAGTCTTTTAAGATGCTTTTCTCTTCTTAAGGGGATGCTGAAGTCAGAGCCGAACTCCAACGGGATAGCGCCCTCATCTTAGAGCAATTAAAATTGTCGGTAATTACCGACAATTCTACTTCCGCTCTTACCGACAATAATCTATATAATATAATTTCTACATTATTGTGCCCTGTGCACAATAAATTGATAAAAAAAATATTAGGAATATAAATATTATTAGGAATAAGAATTATTTAAAAAAAAAATAAAAGATTCTAGTAAAAATACCAATTTGGGTATAAAG
>NW_028190469.1:0-59780 GCF_048542155.1 Nylanderia fulva
TCCGCTCAAAAAATTTTCAAGAAAAAAAATATCCAAAAATAATACATTTTAGACAAGACCTGAAACAAAAAGTTACATGAACACGTAAGAATTTTTTTTATACTTAACAAAATTTAATACTTTTTAAAAAAAAAGGCTGTTTTTCACTGCTTTTATAAATTTTTTAATTGCTAAAAAAAAGGGGAGAATAAAAAAATTTCAAAAAAAAGGAAACAATGACAAAAAAAATGTTTCCGGCATCGTTATTAAAATGTGATTTTACCCCCCACAATTAATATAGCAAATTAAAATTAAACGAACATTTGATCATTTTCAGTTACTATTTTAAAGGGTACATCTTCCCCCTTCGAAGTTTTTGGGATCAAAATTGCGGCGGTATTAATAAATTCATAAAAAGCAAAGGAATGCTCGCAAAAACTTGGTTAATTAAAAAATTTTATGGGGCCCGCTTGCGGCTCATTACCGTTAAGAGATCATCATAACAAAAGAGGATCACTCGAGAATTTGAAATTTTGATTTTTTCATTTGCTTTTTCCCCGTCATTCGCTCCTCCCCTCGGGGAAACCCAAAACGTTTTTAAAAACCCCCAAATTTTTTTTGGACAAAGGTAGCGGGGTTTTCCTAAATAGTTAGCCCCGGGGTGGCTGAGTTACCCATTAGGATTTTTTAAAGGGGAAAGGGAATGGGGACCCCTTTCGCCCCCGGAATTTCGCCGCTTTCCCAGCGCAAAATTTTTGGGGCAACTGCCCCGGAAATATTTTTGCCTGCCCCCTCCTTCTCTGCGAGCTCAAACCAGCCCCAAATTCACACAAGGGGACCCCCAACGTTACGTCTGGCCGCCCTAAAAAAAAGGTTGCAGTACTTTTGGGCACGTCATGCATCGAGTGCCAGCGAGCGAAAATTAAACGCCACAAAAATCCCCGGGAGGCATTTTTGATTTAAAACCGAGTCAAAGTTTGGGGGCATGTGCACTTTTCCCTTATTAATTGCCGATATCGGAGGGAAACAAATATTTTTTTGAACCTCTCGACCGATTCACGTGCTGGCCGGAGGCTTTTCCTTTTGGAGAACCAGGGGGCCAGAGACAGTCCGGGACTTTCTACCACGGCTGGATAAGCAGATTCGGCGTGCCTTTTGAGGAAAACCCAAACCGATCGGGGAGGGCAATTCAGGGGGACCTCTCAAGGTTTTTTAGCGTTTGCTTGGATCTCCCACCTGAGGACGACTGCCTATCCCCCCCAAACCAACGGAAAAGGGTAAACATGGCACCCCCAAATTTAAAAAGCTTCAATCAAGGGCCATTAGAAGGCCCGGTGGACGGATTGCTGCCGAGGGTTTCTGATGGGCATAAGCGGCGTAAAGGGACGATAAAAAGGGGCGACGGGGGCCCCGAGTTTGGTATATGGAGAGCGCTCAGACGCCGGGACAATTTTTAATAAGCAGCTCGGCGGGGAGGAGGGGCCAAAATTTTTTCGGGGAAAATTTGCGACGTCATTTCGGGGGAGGTCCGGCCGACCCGAGTCACGCAGCACGGAAAACGACCCCCCTTTCGTATTCAAGCAGCGGGGAAACCCAAACGGAGACGTGTTTGTTGGGGCCGGGGGGGCCAAAACACAGTTGCAGATGCCTTTACGAGGGGCCCTACAGGTGGTTCGGAAAGCGGGGGGAAAAAACCTTTGTCGTGCGCATTTCACGGCAAAGAGCAAAAAATATCCCCCGAAACCCTTTAAAACCCAAACATTTTAATTTCAAAAAACAGGGTAACGAAACTTTCCCACGGGAAGGACTCCTGGGAAAAAAATGAGACTGGCCCGGAGAAAAAGAATAAGGGGGCCCGCCACAAAGGGGGACGAGAGACACGAACGAAGAGGGTCGAAGGGTCCGATTTTTCCCGGGCCGATATCGATGTAACCCCGGCGTGTCGGAAAAAAATTTTTTAATTTATATTGTTATTTTTTTTATTTATTTTTTTTTTATTTTCTCTCCACGCAGTTATACTTGACCGGGGATAATGACCCACTCGAATCGACGAATAGGCGGGGATTAAATAAATTTTCATCAAAACGCGGTAAAATTAAAAAAAACCCCTGAAGGGGGGGCCCGGGGGCATAAATGCCACAAGAATATTAAAATATATAAAAAAAAAAAAATGTTTCACAAAAAAAAAATATATGACAAACGAAAAGTGTTTAAAGGGTATCGCGAAACCCTTACACAAAATAATAAAAAATAAATTCCCTCTAGCATACGAAAGGGGAATTTTGATTCCGAAAGAAAAAAAAGCGAAAAATCTTCAAAATAATAGATAACTAATCACCTAAAAAAAAAAAAAGGTTTGTGGAAAATCGAGAGAAGCAAGACATAGCGGCCTCGAAGGGCAATGATTTTGACTCCCCGCCCCCGCGATACACGGTTTTTCCCCGGTGGAAAAGTTTAAAATCTGTATTTTATAATCCGAATAAAAAAGCATAAAAGACAAATAATTATAAAAAACCTATATTAAAAAAATTTCCCCCCCCAACGATTTCCCCCTCCCGATTCGCGATATTGACAGAACCAAAAATTAACGAACTAAAAATTTCAAAGCACGGGCCCCAAAAATTGTATCCACCAAACACAGCCCCCTTTTGCTCCGTAAACATTTGTAAATATCGAAAATTTTTCGATAAAAAAGATCGGGGTTTAAATTTTTTTTTTAGATTTCTTTTAAGTATAGATCATTTTTCCCCTATTTTTTAAAAAGATGCCAGTTTTGCGTCAAAAAAAATTTCCCTTGGGGGAATTGCCCGTTAAATTTTAAAAATCGGCGTGAAGCCGCCATGTTCTTTCGACTGCAACCAAAGTATCTTCTTTGTGGAAAAAATTTTAAGTTTTTTACGTCGTCGATAACAAAAAAAAACTTTTGTTGGGGTTTGGGGGCGTTATGATGCGAGCCGTCTTTTTTAGCTATCTTGCGAATATTCGTTTGGCCGATTAAAATTTCGAAAAAAGCCCGGGTTTTTTTCCCCTTTAAAAAACCTTGTTTTCACTTGAAAAAACTTCAAATAGTCGGGACAACCCGGAAAAGGGGGCAAAACGCGAGGAATTCTTTCTTCTCCCAAAAATTTTGTTTTTCCCACACTAAAACTCGAATAAAGGGGAAAAAATGGTTTTCCCCCCCCTTTTTTAAATTTCCCTTTCCCTTTTCCGCAAAAAAAAAAAAAAAAAAAGGGGGAAACGTATTTTAAAAAAAATCATGTTTTTTCATGTTCAGTCCTTTTTTTTAAAAAAAAAATTAAAAAATTTTTAGAAATTTGGGGGAACCCGAGGTCAGTAACGCGAAAAGAGGCCCAAAAAAAAAAACTGTGTAGAATTTGAATAAACAAAAAATCAATTTTTCATGTAAAAATTTAAATTCTTATTTTTAAAAAAAAACATTTTTAAAAAAAAGAAAACGTCGGGAAATTTTTTTTTTTAAAAAATATTTTTATCTTTTAAAATATAGAAAGGGATTTACGAGTTAAAAAAAGTTGAATATTTTTTAAAAAATTTGGGAGTATAAAAACTTTGAAAAAAAACGGGTTAAATTTTAAATATTATCAGCACCGAAATTAGGGAATAAAAAATCCCCCTTTTGTTTTTTTGTATTTTTATTATCTGTAAAAAAAAAAAAAAAATTTAAATTTTTTAACGTTTTCCCCCAAATTTGCACTAGAAAATAGTTGTAAAATTTAAAAACCCATCTGAATATTGCCGAAAGGAAATTGACGCTCCCAATTTTTTAGGAATAAGCATAATTTTAAAAGTATATGTTGCCATTCCCTTTTTTTTTTATTTTTTGACATTTCAGTTATTTATTCGCGCCAAGGGGGGAAAACCCCGGGAAAAAGCCATTTTTTTCCCCGGGGTTTACTCGCCTGTCTTTCCTTTTTTGCGAAGGGGGAATGCCTGCGCGAACCCCCCAAAAATTTTTCTTTCGTTTTTGGGTCGTGTCTCGAACATTTTTGGGCTTCCAGCCACGAGACACCAAATGACACAATTTTTTTTAAAAAAATCGCCCCCCTCACTTCTAAAACGCTTTATTAAAAATTTTTTTTCCGGATAATAAAGTCCTTTTTAAAAAAAGTACGCGAGTGATATTTAAAAAAATTACCCCTTTGGGGCGAACCTTATAAAAAAAAGATTTTACCACGAAATAAAAAACCCCAAAAAAATAAAAATTTTTCTGTCACCCTTTTGGAAAAAAAAAAACAATTCCGAAGGCCCTCCTATTTTTTTTTAAAATATTTTGTGCGCCCCCGAGAATTTTTCCCCAAAAAACTATAATAAATTTTTTTCCCTTTTCGTACTTTTTTGATTTTAAAAACCCAAAGGGCCCAAAATTTTTTTTAAAAATCAAAATTAATATAAATTTTTAAAATTTTAAAATTTTCTTTTTTCCCCCATATTTTTTTTTTAAATGCCCCCCGACCAATAGGGCAAAGTCAAGCAGATTTCCGCTAATCAAAACACCAAAAAACATCCAGCCCCTCAAAGCAAAATAGAACACGATCCATCCGTAAAGGAAAAATAAAAACACGATCCAGAAAAAGCCAAAAAACCCAAAAAGGACACGACCCAAAACCCCAAAAACAAGATAAAAACCCCAATCCGCTAGTAAAAGGGAAAAAAAAAACACGGATCCAGCCAGTAAAAAAAGATAAAACCACCCCGCCCGTCAAGGAAGATAAAACACGGGTCCAGCCAGTAAAGGGGAAGAAAAAAACCGGGGTCCACCAGTCAAGGCAAGATAAAAAAAGGGGCCCCGTAAAAAAAAAATACGAAAATGACCACCCTTAAAAAAAGATCGTTGAGTTTGTTTAACTAAAGTAAGATAAAAAAAAAAACCTGCATCGGGCAAAACAAGAATGATCCAGTCAAAAAAATTTTCGAAAAAATTGTTTTAAAGTTGTCCCCTTTGGGTTGGGTTTAAAAAGCCAAAAACCCATCTTGGAAATGTCTTAAAGGGGGGTTTTTAAAATTTTGCGCTTTTCCCTTTTTGCAAGCTTTTCGAACCCTTTTTTATCATATTTTCCCTTTTTTTTGGGGGTTTTTTTCGACAAAAATTTTTTAGATACCCTTTTATAAGAAAAGTCGGGTGACGTCAGTCAGCAAAATTGTAATAATTTTAAGGGCCCTAGAGAAAACATAAAATGCAAAAAATGGTTACTTTCTGAAAAAGGAAAAAAATTTTTATCCTTTAAATTTTGATTTAAAAAACCGGGGATTCGTGGTTTTATTTATTCGCCGAATTTTCCCCGGGCCCTGCGGGGTTACCCCTTTTTGGGGGAAAAAATTTTACTAGGGGAAAATTTGGGGAAAAAACCCTGCCGGGTTTTTTGCACACAGAGCGGGGGAGGGTTGATATCGGGGGGGCAATTTAAAAAAACGCTTTTTTAACAACGTTTCTTTGGTCGGGGGCCGCGTTGCTTAACGTAGAAAATTCGCAAAAAAATCAAAGTCGAAATAAAAAAATTTTGACAATTTGTTTTTTCCCGCTCCCCCCCGTAGTAACGCAAACTTATTGCAAACGCGGGAATATACTTACGGGGGTTTAAAGAGAAAGGAATAAAGAAAAAACCCCAATCGAAATTAAAAACGCAATGGGCGTTTGGGAATTTTAAATAAAAAACCGGAGTAAAAATTTTTCCCCAAGGGGTTTTCGGGATTATGAAATTGAGGTTTTTCAGCGAATTCGCCCGGTCAATGCGTTTATATCGTTGTAATAATTTTACTACTTTTGGTCACGGCGCAAAACCGACTATAAGGTACAGAAAAATACTTTTTTTTTCCCCCGGGGCGTGAATTTCTCTCATCGCCCTAAATTTATTATTAAAAAATTCACCCCTTTTTCAACTTATTTTTTAAAAAGGGGCCGCTGCGGGTTTTTTTTTTTGTGAAACGTGTAATGTATTTTTCCCCGGACAAAAAGGGGTGGGATCCCCAAATCTCAAAAAATGCCGCGATGTTTTTAACCGCGGGGGCCGAAAAAAAACCCCCAAAAAGACGGGGAAAGTAAAAGTGACGCGTGCTTTTCGGACTTTTTTCGGGTCAGCGTGGCCAGTGGCCCTTAAATCCTTAAAAATGGGGAAACCCCCGGGGAAAATTTAAAATTCCAAAAAAAACCCGGGGAAAAGCCCCAGAATTTTTTTAAAAAAACCCCGTTTTTTTTTAAAACTAAATTTTTTAAATTGGGCTTTTGATTAAAACCCTTAAAAAAAAATTTTTAAAATTAATTTTTGTTGGCTTTAAATTTGCATTTAAAAAAAAAGCCGTTCATTTTTCCCCCCCCTTCCTTTCCCCAGGTGCTATTCGGGGGTATCGTTTAATAATGTTCGGGTTTTTCCGCGACCCGGGGTGGGCCCTCGCTTTGTGAAAAGGTTTTTTTCTCGCACAGTGCGCCCGGGGGCATCGCGAACAAAAAAAACCCATCCGTCTACATCCGGGGGCTGGGTCGCGAAAAGAGTCCGGGGGGGGAGAGGATCGTTTTTTACCGAAATCTTTTTGGCCCCCCCATTTTTTCGCGCTTTTTTTTTTTCTAAACAAATGAACAAGTCGAAAATCTAGAAAAAAAAGGGTCGGGTTTTCATAGGTTTTCAGGAAAATACCTATAGTTTAAAAAAAATGTTATAGAATATAGGAGTGATTTTTTCGTTGTCTTTTTAAAGAGGTAAAATTATTATTTAAAAAAAATAATATATAAAAACTTTTTAAAAAAAAATCGGAAAAAAAATTTAATTTAAAAAATTTTTAAAAAACGAAAATTCCCCTTTAAAAAAAAAAAATTTTTTTTAACTTTTTTAAAACGTGGGATTTTTTTTGGGAAAAACCTTTTAAAATTTTTAAATTTAAATTTTATTATTTTTATTATTAAAACTTTTTCAGAATGATTAAAAAACATTTTTTTTTTGACACAAAGCTTTTTAAAAATTTTTTTTCAGTTGTTTTTTTTAAAAAAAAGTTTTAAGAAAAAAAAAAAAACCAAGTACAAGCCCCATGAGTTTTTTATCCATTTGGGAGCAGAGAACCCCAAAAAAAAAAACACCAATGCTTAAAGCACGTGGTAAAAAAAAAAGTTTTAATTTTTTTCCCATGGGAAAAAGTCTCTTTATAGCCCCGGGCAAATCAAAAAAAAAAAACAGGTTTAAAATAAAAAAAAAGTTTCTTTTGGAAATGTTTGTAAAAATTTTAAAAAAAGATGGGCAAAAACTGCGATTATGAGCCGAAAACAAATTTAAAAGGGACCCTATTATTATTATTTTTTCCCCTCTTTCTTTAAAAAAACGTGCTTAAAACATTTGCGCATTTTGCAAAAAAGGGACCCCCACTTTGTCCATATGCGTATCCATCTTTAAAAAGATGTTTTGGGTTTTAGCGATAGATGGGCCCCCCTATCCGGGGGTTTTTTTTTCACAATGTTTATTAAAAAAAAATTTTTTTGATTTTTAAATTAAGGCCCCCAAAGTTAAAAAAAAAAACAAAAAGAAACCTTTTTTTTAAAAAAAAAAAAAATTTTTTTTAAACGAATGAAGAAAAACAAAAAATTTGAAGGGGGTAAAAAAAAACCCAAAAAATTTAAATTTTTTTTTTCTTTTTTCATTTTCCAAAATTTTTTTTCAAATTCGTAAAAAATTTTTTTTATAGTAAATAATTACATATCATTGTAAAAATTTTGACAGTAGAAAAAAAAATTTTTTTAAATGGAGGTTAGTTAAAAAATTTTAAAAAACTTTCAAGTTTTTTTTATGATTCTGTTTTTTAGGATTCCAAAAAAGGTTAGTCTATTAAAGAACTGGAACTATTTAAAAGATTTGGGGAAAATTTTAAAAAGTTTTTAATTTTGAGAATAGCTCTTTTTTTAGGGGGAAAAACTGTGCCCCCTTTTCTCGTGACGAGATGTCCAAAAACGGAAATTTTTTAGTTCCCTTTGAATGTTAAACCCCAAAATTTTATACGAAGTCTGTGCTTTTGGGGTCCAATCTTCTCTTTTTTCCCGATATTAAAAAATCCTGAAAAATAAAAATGGGGGGGAACGAAAACATAAAAATTTGTACGGTATTTTGCCCCGTTTTTTAAAAAAACTGCTTAAATTAGTCGACGGTTTTTATAATTTTTCTTAAAATTTGGGGCGAAAATTTTTGAATTCGTTTTTCCAAAAAGGGCCCCAAAAAGGATTTTTTAAAAAATTTTTTGGGCCCCCCAAAATTTTTGGTTTCCCAAAAAGGGGGGTTTTTACTCTGTTTTTTTTTCAGCACAAAACCCGGGATTTTTTTAAAAATAAAGCTTTGGGGGGGGCTTTTTTGGGGGGGCCAAAACTCAAAAAAAATTTTTAAATGTCTATGGACCCCCAAAAGTAAATTTAAAAAAATTTTTAAAGTTTAAAAAAAACGGGGGTTTTTAAAAAGTCCCTTTGGGGTTAAAAGGGGTCTTAAAAAAAAGGGAGCTGCGGCCTGCATGTTGTTTATGGCTTTAAAAAAAAAATGAATCAATCGAAATGGGGTTTTGACTTTCTTTTTTAGAGCGTGTACTATCTTTCAAAGATTCGGGCCCAAAAAAAACTCATTTTAAATGAAAAAAAAGTTTTTTCTTTTTTTTCCCAAAAAAATTTTTTCCTTTGAGGGTGAGAAGTTGCGTACCCAGGGAGCTTTTAATTCCCCCGCTTTTTAAAAAAAGTATGCCGTGATCCCAAAAAGGGAAAAAAATTCCCCAAAAATTGCTAGTTTCAAAACAGTTTCTGGCTGTAAATGATAAACTTCTTGGTCCAAAAAAACCTTTTTTTAGTACAACAGCATTTTTCCCTTGGGAGCCTTTTTTTGGCGTGAATTTCAAAAGGGGCTTCTAGGGCACCATTTTAATAAGGAATTTAAATACTTTTATACTTTATGATGCAGGGATTGTGAAAACTGACTTTTAAAAAGGCACTTCTGATTCAAAAAAAGTTTTTAATGGGAAAAAAAAAAACCAATACCCGCAAAGAACTTCGAAATAGATTTCGCAACGAAAGACGCAAAAAAAAAAGAAAAAAATTTTGGGGAATAAAAATTCAAAAATTTTTAAACCCAAAACATTTTTTGATGTATTGTCAGAATTATGGGAGAAACTACAAAAACGTTCCCCCTTTAAATACAAACTTCCCAAAGGAATTTTAATGAAAGGCTCGTAAAAATTTAAAAAAAATTTAAAAAAATCAAATATAGTGGGCCAACTAACGGGGCAAATAAAAAAGGGGGTAAAAATTTTTTTAATAGTTAAAAAATTTAAAATTTAAAAATTTCCTTTTTTAAGAATCGAAAAAATTTGGGTAAACTTTTTCGCGCATAAGTCTTTATAAAAACATAAAAGTTAAAAAAAAAATACAAATTTAAAAAATTTAAAAAAAAAAAGTTAGTTATTATTAAAAAAAAATAAAAATTTTAAACGATTCTTCCTTTTTGACCAAAGTATGCAAGGCGTTTTGGCTGAGTTTCCAAAGGGTTTTGGACATTTGACCCTGTAGGGAAAAAAAGCAAAATTAAAAAATGCCGAGAAAATTAAAAAAAATTTTTTAAATACATATCTTTTTAAAAAACCCTTTTTCCCCCCAATTTTTTAAATTGGTTTTTCAAATTTCTGAAAAAAAGTCAAAAAAGGGCGTGTGTATTTATTATTTTGTATTTATGTTTTTTTTTGGGGAAAAAAAAAAAACCCCACGCTCTCTTTTTGACTTTTTGGTTTTTAATTTTGCAAAAACCCCTTGAAAAATGGGGGAAAAAAAGGGTTTTTTTTTAAAAAGAAAAAGAATTTAAAAAATTTTTTAAAAATTTTCTGACATTGTTTTAAAACGGTTTTTTTATCCGTACTGCTCAAAGTGCAAATTTGGGGATTCAGCCCAAATCCCCTTTTCAATCTATTGGCCCCAAAAACGAAAAATCGTTTCAATTTTATATTTTATAATTTAAAAAACTTTTATTTTTTAAAAATTTTTTTTTTTATTTTAACTCAGAAAAAAATATTTTTCGGCTTCAATAAAAAAGAAATAAGGGATGCTGGGTTTTTAAGCCGGGCAATAGGCCCAAAAGGAAAAAAAACGAAAAAAAAAAAATTAAATTTTAAAAAAAAGTACCCCCCAAATTTTAGATCCCAAATTTTAAAAAAAATTTTTAAATTTGTAAAAAACTATGGGGAAAAAACGAGAAAAATTAGGGCCGAAAAGTCGCTGAAACGTTTTCCCTTTTGGGGGTATTTCCCCGGGGGAGAAGACGCATACTTAATTCTTTATATTTAAAACCGATAAAAAAAAATTTTTTTTTGAATTTTTTTCCCCCCCGGGCAATCACGGCGGTATTTTCAACTCTACTAAAAAAGGGAATGAAAAAAAAATTTGGGGCAAGGTCCCGAAAGCTTTGTTTTTTTTAAAAGCAGTCCCCCCGGGGAAAATGAAAGACCGGGGGTTTTTTTCCCCCTTTTTCGACTTTTCCCGGGCCTAAATTTTTTTTTCGCTTTTTTCTCCATTTAAGTTTCGAAAAATTAAAATTTATATGTGGAACCCTTTTGGGGTCTCAAAAATTTTTAACAGTTCCGTTTAATTTTAAATTTTTGTTTTGTTTTTGTTTCCCCTTTGGGTTTATTTCCGACTTAGAAAACAGCTACTTATATTTTGTATTTAATATTTTTTTTTATTTTTTGATAAAGCGAGGCCGTCGAAACGTTTACAATTTTTAAAGATTCTGTAACGGAAAAATTTAATTTTAAATTTTTTAAATTAAAAAATTTTTACACCCTTTTTTTTTTTGCTCGTTCAGTTTGGCCCTTATAATTTATTTGTTTTTTTTTGTTACACAAGGAAATCGGGGTTTGATCCGAAAATCGCTTTTTTACCCCAAATTGCCCCTAAAGAGGAAAATCTGCCTATTTTTGGGTTTTCCCTTTCCCCAAAAAAATTGGGATCAAAGCTAAAACCCCATAAAAAAAAATATTTTAAAGGGTTGCAGTGACCTCAAATTGGGATTGTTGAAATCCTTTTTAAAAGGGTGAAACTTTGTTAATAATTTTGGATAAAAAAAATAAAAATTTTTGATGAAACCGGGGTGATAATTTCGTGGATTTTTTTTGGTTTATCCCCCATGATAAGCCATGTTGAAAACCCGGGTTTTTTTGTCAATTCGGAAAGTCCCCCATTGAAAAACAACACGAGAAAAATTTTATTGCGCAAAGAAAGTATTTGATACTATTAAATGTAGAAAGTGAAAATTAAAAAAAGAAAAAAAGTTTATACATTCATGCGCCCAAAGCACATTCTCGATATAAAGAATTTACGGCCGAAAGAGCGTGAGGAGCAGAAGATACAGTCACAAGCAGAGTTATTGAAGAAACGTACGACTCGAGAAATTACAAGAATTAGAGGCCAAAAGAGCCAAATATTTGGCTGAAGTATCAAAGATAAATGCAGTCATAGTCAGTTCCACTGCCGATATGAAAAAGTAAAATTTAAAATATATTGTTTCTAATTTGTTTCTAACTTGCATTTCATCACGTTACTTAATTAATTTTCTAATAAAAAACAACTTAAAAAGCATTTGTCTTACTGTATTACTTGTGTTACTACTATTGTTTATTATTTCCTTTCTCTTTTTGAATAATTCATTTCATTACACGCGAATAAAATTAAATCCTACGCGTAGCGGTGAAAATATGTTTCTTATTAATAACCTTGAAAAACGATATTTTTGATCTGGAAAACCGGGAAAAGACCTTGAATTTGAAAATTGTGAATCGCTGGCCACCCTGTCAGTGCTTTGTGTTTCGAGCGTCATCGTAGGGAAAAATCTTATGACGGTAAATCGCTCACAAGTGTTTGTAGCGTCATACGATTTTGCAATGAATACGGATGTATAATTAAAGCGAAAGCGAAGCACAAATGCGGCGTTTCTTACTGCAGATTATGCCATTCGGAGCAACCTCGAAATCATTTGCGTTATATGAGATCTCTTCGCAACGATGTTAATTCTTCTACCGAGCCGTCGTCGTCGACACATTCTCCGGAGGTAGAAGCGACGACAGTGACGGTAGATGTATTAGTCGAGGAAAAAGAAAGCATAATTGATAACGAAGAAGCGAGCAAATTGGCATTGACAGATAGAAAGGACGCGTAGCATTCGTGTTTTATGATTTTCAAACACGGCAGGACGAGACGCTCGAAGGTACAACGTCCGTAAAAAGACACATCCCGATACTTTGCGTCGCGCATCAAATTTGCGAAGCAAAACAATGATATCTCCGTGCGTTGTTGCTGGTGCGGAGTGCGAGAGTTCGTATTTCGTAATGATCCGGTGAAATATTTTGTCGATTTTGCTACGCAAAAGACGAAATATTTCAAACAGATAATTTGCATAGCCCACAATGCGAAAGCGTTCGACGCTCAATTTATTTTTTTTGAAATATATTGTAGAAAATCGTGTCAATCTCGTGCCGAAAGTGATTTTGAACGAGACAAAAATCGTCGTATTAACAGTTGGACATACAAAGTTTATCGATAGCGTGAATTATATGCCAATGCGATTATCCGATTTGCCGAAGGCTTTCGGGCTGAAGGATACATCGGATAAAGGCATTTTTCCGCATTTATTCAGTACTATCGAAATCAAATGTATGTCAGGTCATTACCCGACGCGCATTATTACTCTCCCGAAACCATGAAATCGAAAGAGTGCGAATGCTTTCTTGCGTGGCATACGGACATGCGGTTAAAAAACACCGTGTTTGATTTTCAACGCGAGATAGTACAATATTACCGTACCGATGTTGATATACTTCGACGAGCGTGCATGGCGTTTAGAAAAATTTTTATAGCTCGCGGTAATGTATGTCCGTTCGAGGAATGTAAAACTATTGCTTCAACGTGTATGACAGTTTTTCGGAAAAACTTCTTACAGCCGAATACGATAGGCGTCATTCCAGCGGGCGGATACAGAAAAGCGAACATATATTTGCGCAAAGCTCTACAGTGGTTGGTATGGAAGGAGCGCGAGCTCGGTCATCCTATAAACCACGCAGGGCGTGCGCACGAATACCGTACGATTGACGGCACACTTGTCGATGGTTATTATAAAGAAACATCGGAAACGAGAGTAACGTCGCGTCACGTGTTGCAATTCCACGGTTGCTTTTAGCACGGATGTACGTCGTGCTTTCCGATAAATCGCAATAGACCGCTTTTGTCGGCTGAGGAACGTAGAGATACGATTGACTCGCGATACGAGCGAACTCTCGCAATCTCGTGGCGACTTCGCCAGCAGGGGTATACGCTGACGGAAAAGTGTAGCTTTGATCGAGAAATGCGGGATAATCGTGAGATGCGCGAATTTCTCGAGAGTCATTCGATGGTGAAAACAGCTCGATCCTCGCGACGCATTTTTCGGTGGACGCACGGGAAATATCGCGACTCTTTACAAAATCACAGGTACGGAGAAAATACGCTACGTAGACGTATGTTCGTTATACCCGTATGTATTGAAGACGGGTGCTTTCACTATCTGTCATCCCGACATTTATGTCGGCGATGAATGTTCAACTTTAATCGGTACGGCTCCGAATTATAATTTTGACACCGTCGAAGGTCTCGTACGCTGTACGATACTTCCGCGCAATTTATTTCATCCGATACTCCCGTATCGCGCGCACGGAAAATTATTATTCGCACTGTGTCGTAGTTGTTGTGAAACATTTTCGCAAACGGAGTGTACGCACGAGCCTAACGAACGCGAATTCGAGGGTACGTGGGTGAGCTGCGAATTACGCAATGCCGTCGAAAAAGGTTATCTCGTGACTAAAGTAAATGAAATTTGGCAATATAAAATTAGTCAATATAATCGCGAAACACAGCAGGTGTAGATTGTTTGTCGAATATATAAACTTATTTTTACAACTTAAACAGGAGGCAAGTGGATGGCCGAGTGAATGTGCGGACGATGATGCTAAAGAGCAATATTTGCGCGAGTACGAGAAAACCAAAGGTATTGTTCTCGATAAGCGTAACATCTCGCAAAATCTCGGTTTATGCTCGGTTGCTAAGTTTTGCTTAAATTCGTTTTGGGGAAAATTCGGCCAACAATCCAATTTGCCAAATACCGAAATTGTTAAGTCACATCGGCGTTTTATGTTATGTTATTATTAACAAGTCCCGAGCACGAGATAATCGATATATTGCCAATAAACGACGAGGCAATGTATCTTTCGTGGCGATTGAGACACGAGGCCGTCGTACCCTCACCGATAACTAATGTCGTGATAGCCGCATACACGACTGCACAAGCGCGGCTAAAATTATATGATTATCTAGAGCGCTTAGACTGTCGTGTATTATATTACAATACCGATTCTTGCATTTATGTGAGCACCGGCGAACCGGATGAATATGAACCTCGTACCGGTAATTTTCTAGGCGACATGACCAATGAACTCGAGAGCTACGAGTGCGGTAGTTACATCGAGGTATTCGTGTCCGGCGGTCCGAAATTTTACGCCTACATTGTGCGAACACCCGACGAAGTTATACACGAAACTTGTAAAGTTAAAGGTATAACTCTCAATTACGAGAACTCACGGCGTGTTAATTTTAATAGCATCAAAAAATTGATATTAGCGAGAGAAAAAACACGAGAAAACGAGGATAACGAAGAAGAAGATGAGACAACGATAAATCTGCGTCTCAACGCAATTCGTCGTACTGCGTTTCATGAAATTGTAACGCGGGACGAAACGAAAATATGCGCACCGGTATTAGTAAAACGTAGATTTATCAATAACAGATATTCATACCCGTATGGATATTTATTACAATAATATAATATTCTTTTTCTCCTGTATTTTCTCCCGCATTTTGTACAAATATTTTATATGCATATTAGAAAATATTTTTTTGTGTAAAATTTTGTAATATAGTAGTGTTAATAATAGTAATAAGATAAGTCTGTAATATGTAATAAGAAATATAAATTTTATGTATATTTTTTATAATAACAATAATACATGAATTTTAAATCGGCCAATAGAACCCAAGCGCGAAAAATTAATTCTTCGGAACTGTATCTCTTGGTTTGAGATTACTAAGTTACATATATAAATGAATCTCGAACTTACATATGGAAAAATATAGGTCCGAAAAGTCGCTGAAGCGGGAATCGAACCCGCGTCTTTTACTTTCCGGGTGACTGCTTTTACCAACTAAGCTATTCAGACCCTTTCTTAAAAAGGGTTCGGTTCTTGCTTCAGCGACTTTTCGGACCTATATTTTTCTCATATAAGAGTTTTAACAAGGCTCTGTAATATAAATATAAATTTAACGTATAAGACGGGCAACAAGAGCCAAATCGCGGATGACAATGCGTTATCCTAACGAAACTAAATAATTTTTCGTTAGAAATAAATACCGGTGCACAATGCACCAAATTTTTACTTGGACACGGCCAAGATTTTAAATATGAAATAATCTCATATTTTGAGATTTAATTTCAATACCCCTTTAACCCCCCTACGGAAAATAAATAAATGAATGCAAGAGAAAAATATAGATCCGAAAATCGCTGACGGGCTCTTGTTGCCCGTCTTATACGTTAAATTTATATTTATATTACAGAGCCTTGTTAAAACTCTTATATTTGATACACGCTGGCTTAAAAAATGCGTTTGTTTACCAACATTAATATATATAACAGAGAAAAGTATAGAATCGAAAGGATCTGAATAGCTCAGCTGGAAGAGCAGTCGCCCGGCAAGCGAAAGGTCTCGGGTTCGTTTCCCGATTCAGCGATTTTCGGATCTATATTTTTCTCTTGCATTCATTTATTTATTTTCCGTAGGGGGGTTAAAGGGGTATTGAAATTAAATCTCAAAATATGAGATTATTTCATATTTAAAATCTTGGCCGTGTCCAAGTAAAAATTTGGTGCATTGTGCACCGGTATTTATTTCTAACGAAAAATTATTTAGTTTCGTTAGGATAACGCATTGTCATCCGCGATTTGGCTCTTGTTGCCCGTCTTATACGTTAAATTTATATTTTTCTCGCCTATTTTTCTCCATATGTAAGTTCGAGATTAATTTATATATGGAACTTAGTAATCTCAAACCAAGAGATATAGTTCCGAAGAATTAATTTTTCGCGCTTGGGCTTTATTAGCCGATTTAAAATTCATGTATCAGGAGACGCGGTAGTGTCTCCGGCCATGTTCAAACCCTAAAAGACCTTAAAAGACACTACAAGTCTCCTTATCCTGCACCATCAAAGTCCATTTTTTGGGGGTGTAGAACTACTAAAATATAAAAAATTTTGAATTGCACGTAATATAACCTGAAAGGCGGCATCGCCACGAGTAATTTGAGCCAAGAAAAAATAAAATCGGTCAAGCCGTTCTGGAGATACAAGCGGTCAAAAAGTGACGTTTTTCATGAAAAATGAAGTAACGTCGTCTTCTTCTTCTTCTTCTTCTTCTGCTTTTTCTCTGCCCGCGTATAAATCTCTTCTCACTTTCACTCACACCTCCCTCAACTTCCACCCACCCCTTTCCCTCCCACATCCCGTTTCCACCCCCACTCCCACCCCTCTTCGCCTCTTTCACCCTCTTTCGTCCTCTCTCAACCCTCTTTCGTCCTCTCTCACCCTCTTTCACCCTCTCTCACCCTCTTTTACCCTGTTTTGTCTTCTTTTACCCTCTTTCATTCTCTCTCACCCTCTTTCGTCCTCTTTCACCCTCTTTCGTCCTCTTTCACCCTCTTTCGTCCTCTTTCACTCTCTTTCGTCCTCTCTCACCCTCTTTCATTCTTTCTCACCCTCTTTTACCCTCTTTCGTCCTCTTTCACCTTCTTTCACTCTCTTTCGTCCTCTCTCACCCTCTTTCATTTTTTCTCACCCTCTTTCGCCCTCTCTCATCCTCTTTCGACCTCTTTCACACTCTTTCGTCCTCTCTCACCCTCTTTCGTCCTCTTTCACCCTCTTTCGTTCTCTCTCACCCTCTTTCGACCTCTTTCGTCCTTTTTCACCCTCTTTCGTCCTCTCTCACCCTCTCTCACTTCTTTTACCCTCGTACGTCCTTTCTCACCCTCTTTCGTTATTTTTCACCCTCTTTCGCCTATCTCGTCTTCTCTTACCCTCATTTGTCCTCTCTCACCCTATCTCCAAAAAATCATAAAAATGAAAAAGTCAAGCCATGTTCAAAAGAAGGTCCTCAAAAATTTAAACCTAGTCTGTACAATGAAAAATAATTACTCGTAATTCCAGAGTTCCAATTTGTTAATATCGAATAATGTATTTGTTTCAAGTAATGGCAGTAGAGTCAAATACATACCTACGTATATAAAGTTTTTGCTGTTAATTGTACTTGAACGAAAAAAATAATTAAATGATTTAAATATAGCACATTTTAAATCAAGAAACTTATATAATCGAACTCTGTTTAGGAAAAGGTAGAACATTTCATTTGCCTCTGCCTTTACAAGAAACATTGGATAAGGTATGTCCTCCGGAAGATCCTATAAATTTGAATCACGAGTTGCACATTCTCGTTCGAGGTATACCCAAGAAATCTAATGTGGTTTGGGAAAATTTGGTAGATATTAATAAAATGTATAAGGCTTTACAATGGTTGAAAGAAAATAATCCTCATTACTCAAAAATTCGTCTTCCAGCGTCATCTGATAATCTATTAAAGGATAAATTGCAAGAAACAGAATATAGGATTGTCGATGAGGAAAGCGACAATGACGAAATAAATGAGGTGGTTGAGGAATTACCAGCATTGAATTTGTACAATGTACAGGAAAACAAAAATAATAATGATCAAACCGTTTTAAAACGTACGGCTTTTCTCACACAAATCACTGAACATTCGGATATTAACGATCAGTATACAATATACCCAATACACGCGAAAAGAATCGATAACGAATCTGCATTGAAGCTTTATCAAATGGTGAAAATTGAAGATTTTCCAATGGATAATCGTTATAAATATCTGGATGTCATGTGTTTCCCTGATTTATATCCTGATGGTGTCAATGGACAACGAGAAGATAGAAACTTTGCATTGCCGGAATATTTATTTATTAGAACACGATTGATGTCGAAACATAGTAGATTCAGGTTGAATCTGCAGTATCTGTTTTTCCTTCTCAATGATGCTAACTACCGACAGTTGAAAAGTGGTATCTATTATACGATGATGGGTACTAACCCACGAGAGAGATACACTGCTGGTAGATACTTGAACGAATTGAAAGGTTACGAATTAGAATCGAATTTAATGAGTATTTTCGCAAAATTGAGAAATACGGATCAATTTTGGCGACAACCGTCCAATAATGTAAAATGCATGACTTTGCATTACGGTCCAGCGACGTGGTTTTTGACTTTGAGTCCTAGTGAATAGAAATGGTCCGATTTGGATGAATATTTACGAGATATGAATCCCGATAAAGAGAAGTTAGGCATCAGCGAACTAATCGCATACGATCCTGTAAGTACTTCTAGATTCATGTGCATAAAAATCAAAGCCATGATTGATTTTATTTGTTTGTCCGATAATCCAATAGGAAAGGTTATTCATTACTTCTGGCGACTGGAATATCAACGTAGAAGTATCCAGCACATGCATTGTATGATTTGGATAAAAGATGCTCCAGTATTAGGAAAATCGCCGGATGAAGAAGTTGCTACGTTTATTCAAAAATACGTAACGTGTGAAATTCCAGATGAAAATGTTTCGCCAACATTGTACGATACGGTAATAAGTGATCAAAATCATAAACATAACTCGTATTGCATGCGTACGAAAAAAACGGAAACTAATATATACAGAAAGTGTCGGTTCGATTTTTCTCGGCCAGTTACTGAGAATTTCGTTTTAAGAGACGTTATCACTTCGATAGTCGGTAGAAAAAATTTACGCAGTAAGAGCAGATTGTACGATCTTCTTCGCAAGGAGTCGGAAAGGTTTATAAATGATTATAATCCGTCTATCAAATTAGCCTGGAGGGAAATATGGACATACAATTTATTAGAGAAAAATCAGAGTTTTTAAACTCATATTTAACAAAATACACGACAAAGTCGGAAAAATGCAATACAGACTTTGAAGTGATAGATTCGAATAAGTTCTTGGCATCGAAACTGTGGAATTTTGCAATGCGTTCATTAAATAACAGAGAATGCGGTGCTTTAGAAGCTGCGGATACACTATTAGGGAATCCCTTGTACGGTACGGATAATGATACCATGGTCAAATGGATCGATGTTAATGAGGTGAGAAATAGAAAAGTTAAAACATTTAATGAAATTTAAGCTCTTGATGAAAATTCTACAAATATTTACTGTTCGTCACTCATCGATGATTACTATCCAAATAGACCTCAGGAATTAGAATCATTGAATTTGTACGATTTTGCCAGATTTTGGGAAATTACGAAACAGATGCCAAATAATGACGAAGTCAAGTGTTACAAACTGGCATTGGGTTTATTTTTAAAAAAACGAAAAAAGGGTTATTTAATTAACCATTATCGATTTAATATAAAAACTGAGCCCGAAAAATACTTTTACTCGCTGCTTCTTCTGTTCAAACCATGGAGAGATTTGAGTGAACTCAAAGGTACATTCGAGACTTACACGGATGCCTTTAAGAATTCAGAGTCTGTTTTAACGAAGGCAATGAAATATCACGAAAGGCTCGAAGAAATACAGAAAGCTTTTGAGAACGTTGCTGAATTAATCGAGAAGCGCGAAAATGATCTGAAAACAGCAGACAGAGACAAATCCGATGACGATGAACTGGATTGTAATCCGATAGAAGCTGACGACGCGATGAAAGATCTGGAAGATTTTGGTAAGATTGACGACCCGATTGATTTATCGCAAATGATGTCGCAATTGAACAAAGACCAGAAAAGAGTCTTTGATGGAGTATGCCAAGTTTTACAAGATAAGAATCAGATTCTGCGACTGTACGTAAGTGGCGAGGGTGGTACAGGGAAAAGTTTTCTAATTGAAACGATTAAACATTGGATCAGAATAAATTTGGAAAAAACGACTGCCATATCTGCTCCCACGGGTATCGCAGCATTCAATATCGATGGCTTGACAATCCATAGAATGTTTCAACTACCGGTTAGTCATGAATCTACACCAAAATATACGCAATTGTCAGACATGGTCTTGAAAACTTTGAGAGACAAATTAAAGAATGTCGAATTATTTATAATCGAAGGAATTACATGTAACAATGCAATGATGGATTTAGGAACGACTGTATTCAGTGATGGTCAAGCCTATGTAGGTTTGTCACGAGTAAGTAAATTGGAAGGCCTACATTTGATAAATTTCAATCCAGCATCAGTTAAAGCAAACTCGAGAGCCATTGTAGAATATAATCGACTGAGATCTATATTCAAATCTGAACTGCCACAAATCAATCCGTCCGAGAAAAAGGTTGTGAAAATGTACGATCGTCTTTGGGATATCCCTAATATCATTGATGATATGCAGAATTATGATTGTGAGGAACCAGAAAGTATAGTTACGTGGAAAATATATGGCCTTTGCAATAACGATGCTGTTTCGTGTTACGCCAATGTAATATTACAATGTGCGTTTCATTGCGTACGTATTAGGCAACAAATACTGAAAAATAAAGCATCGAATGCATTGATTGATGCTATCTGCGCGTATGGTGAACGTAAATATTGCAACATTCAAGCGGTTAGAAGATCTGTCGGAAAACGCTTCGAAGAAGAAACACAACAAGATGTTTCGGAAATTTTTACGGCTCTAATGTCGACGTATTCCGACATCAATGATGTATTAAAACTCGAATTAAAGCACGTAACATGTTGCTCGAATGTCAAATGTAATTAAAATGTAACTAAGTTGGAAAGCAGTAGTTTGTTAATATTACCTATACATTCGACATTAAAAAGGAAAAAAGGTGTCACTCTACAAAGTTTGATTAATGTAGAATTTTCTAAATGGGAAACGATAAACGGCAATTGTAACGAATGTAAGGGCACCGTGTTGAAAAAAAAAACCGTAATCGAATCAACTTTATCCGTCGTAGTAATACAGCTTTTATACAATTATATACTTTTGTTACAATTTATATACTTTTGTAAACGGTGTTTCTAAAAAAATTATCAACAATCGGATTACCGCCGTGCCGACGAGTAATATCACGATTAATAAAAAAAAGTACAAGCTAATAAGCGCTATATTTCACGAAGGTGAAGAAATGAATCGTGGTCACTACACGTGTATGTTGAGAGCTGACACAAAATCGGAATGGTATTACTCTAATGATATGGAAGTGTTCAAGAAAAAATGGCCCAAAGGAGCACAAGGGGCATACATATTGTTCTTAGAACAGATTAAATAATGGCGCTGTATAAAGGCTGCCGTAAACGCTACATTAAAACATCAACTGTTCTAGCGCTGTATAAAAGTTGCCGTAAGCGCCAAAATAAAATATCGGCTGCTCTGGCGCTTTATAAAAGCTGCTGTAAGCGCTGCGTTAAAACGAGTGCAATAAGTTTCTAATTTGACCTAGGCTTTATGACATTTCAAAAAGTATCATCAAGAAAAAAATTATCAGACAGAAATATGTATGTCGTGTTAAAATCGGAGAGACGAAGAAAAATATATGGTTGCGTTCTCACGAGAATGGGCGATGGAGGGGCCCATTCTTTATTTTCAATATTCATACAAGAATATAAATTCATTCTGTTGCAATTGAAATAAATGTGCAATGTATCGTTAAAAGTTATTACAATTATACAAACATTTACATATATGATTAAATAAAATATATATGTATACTATAATATAATTATATATTTTATATATGTACATATATACCATATATTTCAATTATTTTGAACTGTATTGCATAAATTGTTACTTATACAAAGTTATGTGATAAGAATCGAAAATACATATATTTGTGATACTTGAATTACTATTAATTTATACATGAATTACTATTATAGAAAGCTGCTCTATATATCTGTACTTTAAAAAGTAAGTGATATCCTAAAAAAATCATAAAAATGAAAAGGTCAGGCCATGTTCAAAAGAAGGCACTCAAAAATTTAAACGATCTAATAATAAATTATCACGAAAAGTAACTGATATGTTATTCAAGGTGCCAGTTTAAAGTGAACATACGTAAAGTGTATATTATCTAAATTTAGTATTAATATATTACCATGAAAAATAACTGTGATATTTTATTCAAGGTGCAAGTTCACATTGAACATACATACATATAAGTAAAACTAATTACAATTTGATTCTAGAAAATAAGTGCGATATGTTATTCTTAGTGCACAAAATATAATAGTCGTTTATAGAGATTTGATTTGAAATTCATACTAGCCCGTACAATGAAAAATAATTGCTCGTAATTCCAGAGTACCAATTTGTTAATGACTCAGAAAAATAACATGGCGGCCTGCTCTCAAAAAACTTTTGATGGGTAGAATAAATAATTGAAATAAGAGTTGTGAAAATTGTATAAATTAAAAACCTCCAATCTTTCTTTAGTAAAATTTCGAATTTTCGTATCAACTTCCGATTTGTGTTATACCGTATTTTCAGGGAGTAAGTTATTGATCAGAAAACTTTGCCTTGTTGCTCGAAACGGGTGTATATTAAGTAAAATTTATAAATGTACAGTTCTCAGGTCAACTACAATAAAGCTATACGCTTAAAAAGTTTACTGATTATTTGTCGTAATATACAATAAAAAATTACATATTAATTATTCAAGATACAAGTGAGAAATAAATATCATTAAAATATACAAAAAGATTTATCAATTTGACTCTGAAAAGTAAGTGACATGGTTCTCAAAGTGCAAGGTTTCATTTGACTTACAATTTTCTTCAGAAACACAGAAGAAAAAGGTATTTGTATATAGTTTTGTATATTCACTTCGTTGTGTGTGTAGAGCTTTTAAAAATACGTTGAATCCTTATTCTAATCTAATCTTCTTCTAATGTAATACTTTTCGTATTTCAAATGTTGTAGTAATTATTCTGTAAGAGCTTTGACATTATTTCTAAATAGACATCGAGAAACATCATAGTTTTTTGAGAGCAGGCCGCCATGTTATTTTTCTGAGTCATTAACAAATTGGTACTCTGAAATTACGAGCAATTATTTTTCATTGTACGGGCTAGTATGAATTTCAAATCAAATCTCTATAAACGACTATTATATTTTGTGCACTAAGAATAACATATCGCACTTATTTTCTAGAATCAAATTGTAATCAGTTTTACTTATACCCAGTCAGCACAAAAGATCCCCTAGATGTACATAGAATATACGGAAATGGATTCTGGATATCCTGTGTATATCATAACACATCTGAAAGATGTCCATTGCAGATCGTATAGATGTTCAAAAGCAATGCACCGTAGGTCTCAGGTAGATCTATTATACATCCATTTGTACATCCAATGTACATACATGGAACATACATTTTTGTATATCCATATCGTCGCACTTTTAGCATATTCTATGTGTATCCAAAGAACGTATATTGTACATCACATGCATGTATTATGTACATCCAAAGAACGTATACTGTACCTCGCACATACATGTACTATGTATATCGAAAGAACGTATACTGTCCATCATATGCATGTACTACGTATATCCAATATATATATCTATATGTACATTTAATGTATATACATTTTCATATATTATATGTATATATTATTTGAGAGGTTCAAAGAGATTCAAATATACAGCCATATATAGGTTTTGATCATTTTGTATTTAGAATTTTATTATAAAAATGTGACAAATTTTTAAACTAATACTTTAATTATCTACCTTTAATTGTACATATATATATATATATATATATATATATATATATATATATTGTTGCGTCCTCGGGACGCCTCTCGCTCAGTCACTCACACACAGTCACTCTCACTCGCGCGCGAAATAAAGACACTCGCATAATAGGGAAATGAACTTTAATATGAGGAACCAATACACGAAACCAATGAAATATAACAAATAGTGCATTCGTAATGCAAAGAAGCTCCGGTCTCGGAAAACGTCCGCACGATGCGACCGCTAGACCAAAACTGTCATGTCTCCCGAAAACAGAAGAAGACCCTTAGTTGTTTAACAACAACTCCCTTGACGACGATCCCCCGGAAGCGTAAAGAGTTGATCCCGCGAAAAGTATCACCCGATACAAAGATGTAGATCCAGGGGCGTAACACGGGGGCGCAACACTGCCCCCCTTCTTCAAAATTGTCGTCCCGACAATTCTCACGGAGATTGAAGACCCAGGACTCTGACGCTGCTATTAGGGCACCAACGATACTCCGCTCTCCCTTAGCTGCTGCTACAGGTTACCGAACGAAACGCCTGGTCCCTCTCCTTTCGCGTCTACACTGTCCGGACGAATCCTGCTCTCCCTTAGCTGCTGCTACAGGTTACCGAGCTTCGCCCTCCTCCTCTCCGTACTCGAACTGTTTTTTTGAAGAAAAATTGGCCAGATTTTTCCTATAACAGTCGAGTTGATAGAAGATATCCCTGCTGTCTTCGCGGTTTCACTATACTCGCCGTCTCCCGGAAGGATAACGAAATGGTCCATGAATCTTCAGACAAAGGGGGGGAATATCTTCCGTGGACCCAACGTTCCTCGTGAACACCCTAAGTCTCTGTCCCGGCATTTGCCCTCAGTCTTGTGGGAAAACCACGGATCAAAAACCACGAGAGGGACAGTCTTCAACGTGATGAACCAAATGACCAATCTTCTGAAGATGAGACGGTCTTCTCAATTGAAAGGAGCCAGTTGCCCTCGATGAGTAATGGTCGCAGGAACTTCCTCAGAGAATTCTCTCGTAACAAAAAACTCAGGCAAGCCTCTTCTTAAAAATTTCCAACTAGAAAAGAAAACATTCCTTACGCAGAATAAATTCACCAATTAAAAAAATGCACTTACAAATATACACACAAACACAACTCTCCAATTCCTAGCAATCTTTATTTGAGTTTTGTACTATTTCTAATTAACAATCAATATTTCTATCTAAAAATGGAGCTAATCTATCTGCATGCACTACTTTCTTCCGATGTCTGGGTGTCTTCTGAATGCAGTACACCACATCGTTGAATTTCTTTACAATAGAGAAAGGTCCTTCTAACACTACAATCAATGAGATCAACAAAATTGGACGTCGGGGCGTTTTCTGTAAGAATTGAATTTTCCCCGAAAAATTCAACTATCTCTAGTTTTTCTTCGCCTCAGGACATTGAAAACGCAAATGCCCAATCTTCCCGCAAGACCAACATTCTTTCTCTTTGGCCGAAAAGTTGTTCGCTTGCGCTTTCCCTTTCGAGTCAAACCGTTCGCTTTTCTTTTTTTCGGAATCGGTTCGCGCGTCGCTCCTCTCTCCCTTTTGATGATTTTGACTTATTTTGCCGTAATTTCCTTTGTTACTAAAATTGTCTCTTTTTTTATCAAAACTATCCCCCTGAATTATTTTTATAGCCTTAGCTCTTTCTATAGCCAAATTTAAAGATGTAATTCCCTCCAGTTGAAGGGTTCTTTTGACAAACCCGTCTATTAATGCCGAGACAAATTGCGCGCATGCTATTTTATCGCGGACCGCATATGGACATTCGGGGTAAGCCAGTCGCGACAGTCTCTCAAGTTCGGCTCCAAAGGAAGCGAAATCCTCTCCATATTTTTGTTTTCGTGTCGTAAAAAGATAGTAATAATTTTGCGTCAAGTTTCCGTCTTCAAAAAGCAACTCTAATTTTGATTTTAATTCCGCGAATGTTAATTCTTCAAAATTCTCGACATTTTCTAAAACGGACCGAGCTTTTCCCCTTAAATTTGCAGCGAGAGTAATCATTTTTGCTTTCTCATCCCAATTATTCGCAACGGCTATCAAAAGAAATTGGGAGAGGAACTCCCGCAGCGGAACCCTTCCATCGAATGTATCGGGCTTCAGTTTTAAGCCCGTTTTCGCACGAAAGTCACCGGTCGTCTCGCCCGCGTTTATCACGGCACTCGCGGCTATCGCGGCACTCGCGGTACTCGCGCAAGCTAAATTCAGTCGTGTATCCCCAGAAGCTCTTATATTAGAAGGACTTAGCTGGTTAGTTTGCTGCGAGGAGATTCAATTCGAGCTGGTGCAGCTGTTCGTCCTTCTCTCGGAGAAGAGCCTCAAAGCGAGCTTGTTGATGTTCTCGTTCGGCCCGCATTTCTCGTAGTTCTCGCAGTGCAGTCTGCAACGCATCAGTCTCGTCTATCTCCTTCATCGTTGTTCGGGAACGCGTCGCTTTTGGTGAATGTTGAGTTGTCATTTTGGCGTTCACTCAGGAAGATGTGATTCTTTGGTTTTATCCCGGACGAGCCCCCAAAATGTTACGTCCGCGACCACCCTTCTTTTATCTCGAAGAAATGTCGCGCGCACTCAAACGCTCACACGCCGGAAATGAATACACTTGCGTAGTAAAGCAATAAACTTTAATATTAGAAGCCAATAAACCGTAGCAATACAATATAATATTACGTGCATTAATTCTAATGCAAATATATCCGCCGATCAGCTGTCAGAGGATACGTCCTCACCGCACGACAGCTAGACCAGAACAAAACGCATCGATAGACATAAACAGCTTCTTAGCGACGATAGAAGATCCTGATAGAAGACCCTGATAGAAGATCCTAATAGAAAATCCTGACGATCGTATAATACAGGGATGTATCGTCAAACCGGGCGGGACACGGACATAACAATATATATTGTATATATAAGAATTGCATGTAAATATATAAGCAAAAAAATATATATATATATTCTATATATAATATTATTGTGTTCAAACTATGTGATAAAGATAGACACAATTATGTATGTATGTTTTACTATCATTGACACGCTTAGATAAAAACGCGTGTGCGAGATGATTCAACAGTAAAAATATATTATGTTGTCTAAAAAAATATAATATGTTAAACACAATAAAATTGTTTTTTTTTTACATCCATGTAAATTTTTAATATATGGAAACTGCCGATAATAGCAAAATTAAAATTGTCGGTAATTATCAACAATTTTAGTTCCGTTTAGAGGGCGCTAACCCGTCGGAGTTCGGCCAACGCTCCGGCATCCGCCGCGTGGTTTAACAGCGTAATGCCGACGTTTCGCAAACGTTGCAGTTTGCATCTCTAGGGCTGAGAGCTCCGATATTGAGCTTTCTTGGGTTGTGATCCTTATATATATTGAATATGGATTGTTAGTTTCATCTCTCTATAATGAAAAAGATTAAAAAGAAGAGAAAAAGAATTAAAAAGATATTAACAAACCATCTTTTTGATAGTGATAGTTTGTTAGTTTCATCTTTCTATAATGATAAAGATTAAAAAGAAGGGAAAAAGAATTAAAAAAATATTAACAAACTATCACTATCAAAAAGAATGTTTGTTAATATCTTTTTAATTCTTTTTCCCTCCTTTTTAATTTTTATCATTATATAGAGAGATAAAACTAACAATCCATATTCAATATATATAAGGATCACAACCCAAGAAAGCTCAATATCGGAGTTCTCAGCCCTGAAGATGCAAACTGCAACGTTTGCGAAATGTCGGCATTACGCTGTTAAACCACACGGCATCCATTCGAAAACCTACTGCATTGATGATTCCAATAGCCGCGAAAGTCTCAAAACTAGAATTTAAGTCTTATATTCGTCATATTATGCCGTCAATAAGACATCAAAATGATGTCAAAAGACGTCAAAATGACATCAATAAGTCGTCAAAAAATGACGTCTCATGAATGTGACATTTCGACGTCATTTTCGGGTCTCATAGGACCTAACTAGAACGTCTCATTAATTGTTTCGTGACCAAAATTGGCCGTTAGTATGACATCATTTTGTTACTTGGGTATATTTACAATTATATATATTTATGAAAGAAATGAAATAGTAGGATAGTAGTGTAATACAAAAAAATATTAATTTATACATAGTATATACATACATATATAATAATTATTTTCTTGTAACGCTACTATCTTATTATTTCTTTCATAAGTATATAATAAATACAAAAATGACATAATCTTTAAAAACTGATCTTTAAAAAAGGTAAAGAAGGCGCCTAGTATGGGTTCACCAGTAGTCAAAATTTATCCATTGTAAACCCATGGAGAATCGTACTTACGTAGAATCGTACTACAATAGTTATTTGTGTTACAAGTACGAAAAGTTGGCTATTAGTCACGAGTGCGGGTAAACGCACGACCCGAAGGCGAGTGCGCGTTTACCCGCACGAGTGGACAATAGCCAACTTCCGTACGTGCAACACATTGTATTTTGTATTACACGTGCATGCAAAGTGGCACTTTTCGTAAGCGATTTCTGTACGCAAAATAACGATTTGCCAACATCTACCTACAAAATATTCCATACGTCATAATATTCAAAGTTTTATCTCACGGGAAAACCGTGGGCAATAACTTATTGTCTACGAGTATCAAGCCTTGTTCAAGTAGTGCTCCTCGTGCGGAAAAGAAACGCGATTGGCGTACTATCGAGAAAAATAAAATATATAATGTGCGCTATCGGGACTATGTTTAATTTTCTTGTGTGTTATCGGGATGCGTATTAAAGGGATGTGGGCTATCGGGAATTATTTTTAATTTGACGTGTGCTATCAGGCTGTGCGCTATCGCACCATGTGCTAACGAATCCCGCGCAACATAATGACATACAAATACAATTATATTACTTATATTACTTATTTTGACTTACATTACTTATATGTGACATACATGGTGCGTTCACAAAGTTTTAAGACTGATTTTTTCCTGAGTAGAGGAAGGCGCGCAGACCGGTTCCACCGACAGGGTAAAGTAGTTGGGGATGTCAGCTAACCGACCGTTCAGCGGCAATTGCCTCCGAGACTAAGCAGATCACTAGTGGCGTGAGTGCGTGTCAGTGACCCCTGTGGAAAACTCGGAGAGTCGAAAGTGCAGCATCATTTGGAGCAGCGTTATTCGATACAGTTCTGTGCAAAACTGAACAAAACCGCTACAGAGACTTTTGGTATGATTCAAGAGGCCTATAAAGAAGAAGCCATGTCACGTGCAATGGTTTTCATGTGGCACAAGAGGCTCAAAGATGGCCGCGAGGACGTGGACGACGATGACCGCGCTGGGAGACCTTCAACAAGCCGAACTCATGAAAATTTGGTGAAAGTGCGTGAAAAACGACGGTCAGTATTTAAAAGTTCACGGACTTTCACCAAATTTTCATGAGTTCGGCTTGTTGAAGGTCTCCCAGCGCGGTCATCGTCGTCCACGTTCTCGCGGCCATTTTTGAGCCTCTTGTGCCACATGAAAACCATTGCACGTGACATGGCTTCTTCTTTATAGGCCTCTTGAATCATACCAAAAGTCTCTGTACTGTAGCGGTTTTGTTCAGTTTCGCACAGAACTTTATCGAATAACGCTGCTTCAAATGACGCTGCATTTTCGACTCTCCGAGTTTTCGACAGGGGTCACTGACACGCACTTACGCCACTAGCGATCTGCTCACTCCAGCGTCTCGAAGGCAATTGCCGCTGAACGGTCGGTTAGCTGACACCCCCAACTACTTTACCCTGTCGGTGGAACCGGTCTGCGCGCCTTCTCCTACTCAGGAAAAAATCAGTCTTGAAACTTTGTGAACGCACCATGTATGACATGAACACAATAATCACGAAGCATCACTAGTCACTGGTGCAATCTTGTGGCAAACGTTTCAATTGATCAAAATTTGAGTGAGTTCCGACTGTCACAGTATCAATTGAACACGATAATATTTCCCAATCGGACACAGTCTCAAAATGACACAGTTTCGATTGAACATAGTTCCGATTGGACACAATCCTTTATCTTCAAACATAGTACTGATTGGACGCATACAATTGCTATCAGACACAATCTCAATCTGATACAGTCCCGATCAGACACAGCTAATCGGATACAGTGTTGATCGACTCAGCCCCGATCGGGAGAGGACTACAATGTCCATGGCCCACAGATTTGATTATAAATTATTGTTAAATGAATCATTTAGAACAAAACTAAGAATGGTCAAAGTTGCTTATCGTTTTAGAGAAATCGATCTTTTATTATCATAATTATATGGACTAATGTAGAACCTTACGGCGTGTGGAAGGTGTATGCGTAAACACAGTGGATACCGCCCTGTGGGAGGCTCCACTATCAAAAAACTAAACGCAAGTTTGGATTGAATCTCGCTTCGCGTGGAAAGTTGCAAACTCATGTGTAAATAAAAAAATCATATGGAAATGTTTGGTACGATACACTACCATGTCTCTTGAAGCTGATTAGATTAAAGTTTGAGACATTCCTGGAGCAAATATTAAAAATTCATATAAATACAATATAAATATGCAGAATACCTTGTCTGTAATATATCTCAAAGTAACAAATATTAATTTTATGTAAACATTACGTTAATAGTGAATAATTAATTTTAATATTACATCATAATAACTGGAACATTAATAGAACATAAATATGATGATTTTTTTAAATCGGCCAACAGAGCCAAAGCACAAAAAATTAATTATTCGGAACTGTATCTCTTGGTTTCAGATCACTAAGTTCATATATAAATTAATTTCAAAACTTACATATGGAGAAATAGGCGCGAAAAATATAGGTCCGAAAAGTCGCTGAAGCGAAAATCGAATCCGCGTCTTTCACTTTCCGGGCGACTGCTCTTACCAACTAAGCTATTCAGACCCTTTCGACCTTATTTCCGTGTTCCTCTTTTAACTATTAATCGCTATGATGTTTTGTCAACGACGAATGGTGGGACGTGTTCTTTTTTTAACTATTAATTTTATATAAGACCGGTGTTATGTTGCGTTAATCTCATTTTAATTGATGGAATTTTTACTTGATAAGGACCACAACCAAATGGTCGAAACGTCGTGAAAGTATTGAATAAAATTGCTAGTTACGTCAAAATCAAGTTTGCCAAGTTTTTTTTGTATAAATGTTTTATATGATTATTTTTTATTTTTTAGAAGTATTAATTTTACAACATAAGGTTTTGTCGATTGACAATTTCTTATATCTATTTTTCTAGAATTATAATTATATTGTACAACTAAATTATATTGCGCAAAGATAAAATAATATTATCATTTAAAGCAATTTTTTACAATAATGCAAAAACACTATGTTTTGCGAACACTTTTTCACATGGCGCGTAGACTTAGCGCTCTTTTTTTATCTTTTTCTGAAAAAGATTCTACATATCACGATCAATTTTAAAAGAATGTGTAATACTTTCAAATAAGAAAATTTTCCGTCACGATTTAATAACAAAATAGTATTTGGTCTGTATTGCATATTGATTTTTCATTATTTATTACGATAGATGAAAACGCGATTATCATATCAAGAAATTAAAAATTAAAGACTGACACTGATACAGCATAACAAAAGATAATCTCATAAATTGTATCGACTTACCACTTTTCTATTACTCAACTCCCACAGTTGCTTTGGGATATTAAAATTGATAACGAATTGTTTCTTTTTTCGGAACGACAAACAAGTAAACTGACAGCAAGATGTGGTTCTTTTTAATCAAGGTGTTATGATTACTTTTTTAATAGTTTTCATCGATTAACTTCACTGCCTGTAGATATAAGTAAATTGAGGATGTAAACTACGGTAAATCTACGATAACGAGCGCGATCAGATATAAACTACTGCGTTTGCCAATTTTCAACCATTGCAGTAATTTTTCTATAAACAAATAAAAAATTAAAAAAAAATGATAAAAAGCTAAATATCTTTTTTCTATTTTTTGAAATTATGTATTTCGCTTTTATTTTTGTACCTAAAAATCATTCGAATCTGGTGTGAGTCCTTGTTTTGGGGTGATTTTCGTTCATCGCGTAAAACTATCATTAAAGCTTTTGAAAAATTATATTGTTTCTTCACATCTGCGAATTTTTCTTTGAAATCCGGTGACAAATAAAAGGGCAATTTCCATCATCAACGGATTCCCTAAAGATCTATAACACAAAAGGGACTTTATAAAATTAAAAATTTAAAAAAAATACCCAATGTGAACCTCTTTTTTTCGTTACTTGCAGGCAAACGTACCTGAGAAATTGGGGTGGGTCGTTTTTTTCTTACTCTTTTTTTTTTCGATGTTTGTCTAACACAACATTTCTTTTTTGTTTTTTTAGGACACACTTGTGCGTTTCCTGGGGGTGTTTCCCTTACAAATTAAAAACGTTCGAAATACTTCCATCCCGTAGTTTACGTAGATTTTTAAACCTTAAGGGAAAAATTTTCAATATTTTTTTTATTTTTATTACTTTTTTTAAATTTATTATTTTTATTCCCAATTTTAAAATTTTAACCCTTTTTCGTTTTTTTTTTTGTATTTTTTATTTTTTTTAAATTTTTTATTACTTTTTTAATTTTAATTTTTTTTTTTATAGAACAATTTTTTTTCAAATATTAAAAATTTTAAAATTTTTTTAAAATTTTAAAATTTAAAATATCAAATTTAAATTAAAATTTTAAATTATTTTTAGTAAACTTAAAAAACTACAGTTTTTTATCTCATAACTCCCTTCCCAATTCTTTTTGTTGTACAATCTATTTGGGGGACTTTTTTTGATGACGTGACAGATTTAAAAAAAGCAAAAAATTTTTTCGCTCATTATCCAAGAGAGGGTGAACCGGTTGTTGTTTTTTTAATCTTTTCCTTTGTGAAAAACCCAAAAAATTGCCCAAAATTTTTCGTATTTTGGAAAGCACCGTCGATAATAACTCCATGGTTTAAATCGCCCCCAAAAAATTGTTCCAAATAAAAAACCCCGCTTTAAATAACATTTTCGAAAAGTTTCTTCTCCCTTTTACGGGTTTTTTTAAAAAAGGGAAAAGATTGAAAATTGGTTGTGTATAATTTTCCCAAAAAGCGCTACATTATACAAGCCCCGTGTTTTTGGCCCTGTTTGTTTTTTTTGGGTGTAATTTTTGGTCCGTCATCGTCAAAATTTTTTAAAAAAACCCACGTAAGTAAATTTTTTTTGTACTAACTGCAAGTTTTTCAAAGGGTTTTTTTCCGTCTAGAAAAAAAACCCTCGTGACGTTCGGGAGTTTTAAAGGTTAACTTTTTTTTTCGAATAGTTCCGCAAATTTTTTCACCCAAAACCACATTTTTTTTAATTAAGGGAAAATAACTACGTTTTTTTCTTGGGGGCATGAATGGTAGAATATTTTTTTTTTCCTTTAAAAAATTTCCCATAATTCCTACCGATCAAATGTTTTTAATCTTTTTATTTTCCCAAGAGATAAAAACTATTAAGGTAAAAACTATTTCATTTACACCGCTTGAGGGATGGCACTGACCGCAAAAAACCAACGCGGCGAGATACACGCGGAACCAAAATTCCCCCAATTTTCCCCAAGCAAAGCGGAAGGCCCTTGGAATCTATTTCGTTTTGCACCTGGCCCCTTGCCCAAAAGGGGGTTTCCCTTTGCCAGACCCCCTTCCATCAAAAATTTTCAAAAAAAGCGTACTAAAAAAACGGGAAAACCCCCCCGGAAGTCGTTTCCGATTCTTAATTAAGAGTAACCTCGCTAACCGCGTCCCAAATCTATAAACCCCTTATGGGCATTTCCCCGCGCGCGTTTTCCAAAGTCAACTTAACCCGCTTCCCCGCTCAACGGGGTTAGATTACTCCCAAAGTGAAATTTTGTGAAAAAAAAATCCCCGTCGAGTGTTTTTTTTTCCCAAAAAAAAGGGTTTTTTAAATATGAAAAATAAATTTATTCATTTCAATCATCCCGTTAAACCCCTTTAAGGGCCCCGGGAAATTCTCATCCTAATTTGGCGCGACCCCCTTGTCCTTTAACCCAAGGGCCCCAAAAAAATTGGGGGCCGCGGGGGGAAATCGCGCCGAAGATCTTTCAAGAACTACTGGGGAAAAAGCCCCTGAAAAAACGCTTTTAAATAATCAGCCCATTGAAAAAAATAATCGAGGGGAATGGGCCCAACACAAAAGGGCATCAAAAAAACCCCGAAAACAAAATACCCCGGCATATAAAAACCCAAAAACCCCCCCCCCCCCCGTTTTTTTAATAAATCGTCGACGTAAAAGCGAAAGCTTGCCGTAAGTGCAAGACAAACACCCCACACGAACTTACGAAAATTTAAAAAAGGCAATTAAATCAACTTTCAAATCAAAGCATCGAAAATTCTTTTACAAATTGAGTTTAATTCTCTTAAAAAAAAGGGAAACAAAGACTCACAAGCCTTTTGGATTCGCTTTGAACTACTGCGATGGAGCTTTTATGAATCAATGATCGAGGAAAAGCGCGCCCCCACGACAGAAAACCCCCGTTATCCTCGAGACGTACCAGGGCAACGTTACCCTCCCTTTCCCAAAAGGCTTAAAACGAGGGAAAAACAAACCATCGTTTGGGCACGGGGTTATCGTACATTTAAGGGTGCTACAAAGCACAATAACGGGAGAAAAGGGCAGGAACCCCCAATGCGACCCATTAACTTTTAAAATAACCCCAAAGGGGTAAAAAGTCCCTCAAACGCAGATTCGGAAAAAATTCTTTTTCCCAAATTTTAGAAAAACCCGGGGCCCCTCGGGCGGAAAATGCCATAGCAGTAAATACGCCTTTCCCCAAAACCCGGAAAAAAATCAATCCGTTTTCTACTGAAAAAAATTTGCAATTACTGCAAAAAAACGGACACAAAAACCCCTGAAAAATGCCGAATTTTAAAAAGGGCCAAAAACAAAAGCTGGGGAAAAAACGAAAAAAAATAACGCAAAAATAACATAAATGAATCGGAAACACCGGGAAAAGGATAGGTCACCAAAAAAGAATCTGAAGGGCCAAAAGCGAAAAGCAACGAGGGAGACTCCGGGAAAAAAAAAATCCCATACGCCAATCGGTATGCGTAAACACCCCTACGACCAACACTACAAGAGACCACAGGTTTTTGGGTTTAATTACACTACCGATGCGCGAAGCTCAAAAATGGCACAGTTTTAAAAAGCATTCAATTTAGGGGCCCATTTTATTAAAAAATTTTTAATATCTAAAAGACGAAAGCACTAAACATAGAGGAAAAATCACACTCATTGGCATTACAACACAAGCGCGCCCAATAGGAAAGACTCATTCGACAACTGACATAGAAAAACGGGAAAAAAAAGCACAAAAATTCCCACGTCCCTCCCCAAGGGCGATTTTTCCCCGGAATACAAGGAATTTTGGATAAATTTTTTTTCGGAAAAAAGGGGGTTTAAATGCAAATTTTTAAAAAAAAAGGAACTCCCAAAAGGGGGAAATTCCCTGTTAAAAAAAAATTTTCAACCGTATGAGAAGATCCGTTTTTTAACAGCCCCGCAGCAAAACCTTTTTTCCCAGCCGCCCAAATAAAAAAGCGCAGGAATCGTAAGAGCCCAAAAAACTGCTTTAACGGGGGAGGGATTTATACCCCTAAGAGTAAAACTATTAAAGTATAACTACTCATATTACATCTGCTTGACGAGGGGCACTGACCGCGTAAAACGCATACTCTGCGAGATACACCGGAACCGAAATTGCCCAATGTGCAAGCAAAGCGGAAGGACTTGGAATCTACTTCGCTTGCACCTAGGTCCTTGATTGAGGGGCCCGTTGCCAGACACCCCTTCCGATCAAGAACTTCTAAAAAGCGATACTATAAAAACGGAGCAGGAGACGCGCCCGGCAGTCGCTCATCAAGTCGTTAATTAAGAATAACCTTGCTAACCGCATGCAATCTATAACATCTTATCGCAGTCGCGTGCGCGATTCACGAAGTCATACGTAATTGCTTCCGCTCAACTAGTAAGTAACTACAAAGTGTAACATTGTTGAAATAAAGATAACGTCAAGTGTTTAGTTCAAATAAAAATTCTTTAATAGTGAAAAAGTGAAGTGTATTCATTCAATCATCCCGATTCAAGCCTTAACGCCCCGGATCCTCATTCTAATTTGGCGCGACCCCTTGTGCCTTATTCGAGGCACACAACAAAGCATACACAACATGATCCACTTCTTGGTCATCATCGACCTTTGATGGTCTTTTTGCTTGCTATATTGCGATAATTTCTTTAAGTGCCAATTTTTGAGTTTCTGGACCGTTCAGTTCAGCACATTTTTTATCTAAAGATATATTTTTAATATTTGCAATTTGTACTTCTTGTACTTTCATACGCGTCATGAGATGTTTGACGCGATCCTTAGCTTTAAGCTTCTGACACTTTTCACGTTTAATTTTTATTTGCATTGCTGTTAATTTGTGTCGAAGAATAGGATTTGAGATGTTACCAATCCGATTTATTGTACGACGATTCTTTACACGCGGCGTTTGTTGTAGTATGCACTTTCTCAATTTAATGCAAAATAATATATTTCCTTTTTCAAGAGATGTTTCGGAGCGCGCATGGAAGGGAATCGGACGAATGGAAAAAAGAACGCTCTCAAATTCACAAACTCAAACAAAAGTTTATTAGTCAGAAGACAACAAAAAAAACAAAAAGAAAATAACAATAATTTCGCGTACTTGGACATTATTACTCGCGCGGATCAAAACAAGCGATTTCGATCTCGGAGACCGCGATCAATAAAAAAACGTAAGTAGTATAGTGGGCACTATGGCCCGTCAAAACAAACCCCCACCACCGACCCGTCTGGCGCCGTGTCTTATCTTATCTTTCCCCCACCACCGGCGTCTGGTTTTTCCGAGTGTGGGTGTAGGGGGAGAGGGTGTTGGGGGAAAAAAAATGGCGACCGGCCCCGAAAGGTGGGATGAGAATTTTTTTTATTTTTTTTTTTATTTTTTCTGATTTCCTCTGGATTTGAACCTGGGGCCTTCGTGTTTCCGAGCTGGGTCCTAGTATGTTGAGCTAAACGAGATCTTACTAGTCTAAGATTAGATGAGGTATTTAAGCTAAAGCTGCGTAGGGTACGGTATGGGGGTACGGGTTATACGTATGGCAAGGATAGCTCGTCGAATCAAATGGTCGATATTGGACGGGGTGGGTGTAAAACAGTTAGGGTATACGTATGGCAAGGATAGCTCGTCGAATCAAATGGTCGATATTAGACGGGGGGGGTAAAAAACATTTGACCAAGAAAAGCGTCATGCGGTCGACCGGGGATCGGTGGCAGGTAGTAACTGACAATGCCGTAGGGTAATAAAAAAAGAACACGCAAATATTTGTACTGGCGAGCATCCGACTCGTGTCACGATAAAAAAAAATGCATCATCGTAGATTAGAAAAAAAAGCTTATTTTTGAAAAAATGTCGGATAAATTTTTTTTAAAAAAAATTTTGGAAAGAGGAAGTGAAAAAAAATTAAAAAATGGTTTTTAAAATAAAATTATTTATTTTTTAAAAAAATTTTTTTCAAAAAAATTTTTTTTTAAAAAATTCTATTTTATATTTTTTATGATTGGGTTTTTTTTTGTGAGAAAAATTTTACGAAAAAAGTTTTGTTAAAACTTATTTCCAACTTGGGAAAAAAAAAGAGGAAAACTGATTAAATTTTACCTAAAACATAAAATAAAAATACCAGGTTTTTTTCCGCAAGTCCTTTAAAAAAAAAATTCCCTTTTTAATTTTTGAAATTTCCCAAGGGTAGGATTTTTCGAATTGGAGGAAATTGGAAAAAAGGGGGGGGAATCCTACTGTCGAAGAAAAGGTTGCCTTTTCATCAAAGGGGAAAAGGCGACCAATTTTCCAGGTCATTTTTGGGGGGTTTAGCGCGATGCCCCCGCCCTCGCCACACCCTGGAACTCTGTGGCTGCTAACCCCAACATGTTGGCATTAGGGGGGAAAACTTGTAAAATTTTCGCAGAGTTCTTTTTTTTTTCCCGAATCAACGATGTAGGTTTATTTGAACAAACCATTTTTTTCCTCTTTGAAAAAGCTTTTTTTTTACTTTATTTTTTTTTGGAGGTTTTTATTCAGTTTGCGCAAGGAAATTGTTTCGTTCTTTTCTTCCGTCAACGTCGGAAAGGTTCAGAAAAAATTTTTAAATTCCAAAATTTTTTGGAAATTAAACGGTTTTCCAATTTCGGGTCACCTTTAAACCTTTATTACCCGACGAACCTACTATTTTTCCCTTTTCGGAAAATTGCCCAGAAATTAATTATCTAACAAATTCACCCAAAACCCCACTGTGTTTCGTGAATGTTTTTTTTTTCCAAACTTTCGAAAGCGGAAAATGGCGGTAACTTTGCTCCATTCTAGCATGGGGGCTGTAAACTCCGGAACTTATTTTTCCCTTTTCTCCCCATTGGGTTTGGGCATCGAGTTTACGAATTTTCGACGTGAAATTAGTTTCTAGGGAAAAAAAACGTATTTTCGGGGCGCACGAGCCCAAACCCCGCCCCCGAGGGCCTTTAAATTAAAATTTTGGGTCCTGTTTTTAAAAACGTCCCCAATGGGGGACCTAAAGATCTGGGCGCCCCGCCCCCCTTATGAAAAACCCTTGGGTTCCCGCTATAGCGGTATTTCCCCCTCCTACGGGTATTGCCCATGTGCCCGGGTGTATCCCTTTCCCATAAGCACGGGTTTAAAAGGGGAAGTTTTTGGGGGTTTGAGAAAAATTTTTTAAAAACCCCTTTGGGATGTACGCGCGGTACGCATAAGCTTGTTTGGGGGCCCACGAGCTTTTGATTGAAATACACGCCCTTTTGTTTAAAGGGAAGGAATGAAAAAAAAATGATTTACGGGGCCCACGTTGAGGGCCGGATCCGGTTTTGGGGCAAAGACCGGGTAGGGCCCCGGGGTTTTTCTACACTTCCCCGAAGATTAGTAAAAGTGTGTGTGAAATTAAATATTCTTTCCGGACCCGGATAAAAAAATTTTCTGGGCGGGGAGTCGCCCGAAAGCGAGTCAGGGGTTTTGTAAAAATCCATTGCAAAACTTTCATCTATTTTGGCTTGGGGGGGGTTTAAAGGGAAAAGGGGTTTGGGGCTCGCTTTTAAAACCCCACTCACTCGGGTTTTGTGGAAAAATGACATTTTTTTTTTTCACCCCGGTTTAACCCAACGTTATTGTCACGAACAAACGTATTTAAAATGGGGGCCCCGATTATAAAAATATATCGTTTTAACGTCCGTTTTTAAAACCGCTATTAGCTTTAGGGCCGGGGGTTTTCGGGGAAAAATTTGAGTCTTTTTACAGTCGGGGCTTTTTTCCTGTATTTTTTTTAAGTTTTTTTTTTATTGTTTTTTTTTTTTTTTCCCACCTATTTCGATTTTCGATAAAATTTTTTTTTTTTTTGTTTTACGACTTTTACCCCGATGCCGGTTTCCCGAGAATTTGCGACGTGACTTTTAAGCTTGCCAAAAGGGGAAACGGCGCTACATGAATTTTTTCATCCAAATTTATCCCCCCTCCCTTTCCCATTTTTTAGCCTACTTTTTTTTTTCCCGCTTTTTTTTCTTTAAGATGTCACCCCCCGTTTTAAAACGATCCCTTGAAGCTACCTTTAAACGGCATTTTATTTTCAAAATCCCATTATTTTAAACCCAAAACCCGGCCCCCAAAGCTTTTTTAACCCATTTGCCCCTATCCTCTATTTAAAATAAGGCAAAAAAGGCGTCTGAACATTCCTCCGGGGAAAACAGACCTTTTCCAAAACCTCTTTGTTTAAGGGGGGAACCCGACAAAAACTGGGGAAATTCCCCACCGCCCCCGATTTCCCACCGTTTTGTAATCCTTTTAAAATAAATCCCAAATAATAATCCATATTAAGAAAAAAATTTCCTTTTTTCTTATCAAAAAAATCTTTACAGAGAAATTTTTAAAAAAAATTTTAAACTTTTAAAAATGTAAGTAAAACCCCTTTAACGGCCGGATTAAAATGGATATTTTTTCCCAAGTACCCGTTTTTTTAATCGATTTAAATCCTTCGGAAATTTTAGGGGGGGCACCGGGTTTAAAATTGCGGGGGGTTGAAAAAATTTCACGTTAGTTCCGTTCCTTTTCGAAAATCCGCCCCCCCCGTGACAGGCACTTTTTGGGGAGAAGAGGATTTGCACATCCCCTGTTATTAAGGTTCCCCCAAATACCCGGCAATAAAGAAATTTATGGGGAAATTTACCCCCGGAAAAATACAGCTTCTAACTATAGACCCCCTTCCCCGACGTACTCCATTTTGTAAAGAGCCCGAGTTGAAAAAAATTGAAGAAAATTTTTTCCCTTTGGGTTTAAAGCTTGAGTGTGAGCATAGAACAAAAATGACTTCCCCCCCTTGGGAGCTTTATAAAAAAAATCAGTTTTAAACCAACCCTTTGCAAAAGTCTATGGGAAAAAATGCATTAAAATCAAATTGGGCAACCAGCGGGACACGCGAGGAAAAAAAACTACCGCTGAAAATTTTTTTTCTTGCTCCAAAAAATTTGGGGGCCCGGGCCTTTTTTGCACGAAGAAAAAAATTCGGGGAAAGACGAGCTTTTCCCCATATTATTATAAACCCCAAATTTGATATTACGGCTTCCTTCGAAGTTAACACCTCATTTTTCTTTATTTTTCTTTTTAACTTGAGGGTCGATATCGACGAAACTGAGTACATTTTCCCCCGCTTTTTTACATAAAAAAAGGTATTGGGAAATGGATTTCCTCAACGCAAATTCCAGTCCCCGGGTGTAAGTGCAGCCATTGAGGGAAATTTCCGTTTTGAAGATGGGGTTTTTTTGTCGGGGGAATAGCGTAACTGCTTTTCCCCTTGGGAAAAGAACCAAAGTTTTTGACCCACCTATTTCGAAGAATTTTTAAAAAATTCGAAGGGGTATCCAAAGGATTTTAAATTTAAAAAGGATCCCCTTTGCCAGTAACAAATAATTTTTTTAATTGTTCCCGCCCTCTCCTCGCTTTTTATCACACGTCAACGATAAATTCCCCCTCGCCGAAATCTTTAATAACCGGTGTAATTCTTGTTTGTAAAAATTCCGTCTATAATTTCCCCCGATAAATCATTTAAATTCATAACGGGGGGTTTTTTCTCCATCGAAATTCGATAAATTTCAAAATATCTCCTCGCCCCACTTGCCCGTATCCTTTCTCGAACGTTATTTTTGCTTACAAACGCTTTACGGTTTCGTTAAACCGGGGTTTTTTAAAGCCTTTTTTTTACCCCCCACGCTTCTTTTTTTTTTCTTTATCTTATCCCATGTCGTTTATTTTTTCACCCCGGGGTACGAGCTTTTTCTCCCCCCCGGGAAACGACAGCGGGGTTGTTTTAAATGGGAATACGGAGTGTTTTAAACCCGGTGAACATATCTTGAAAACATCAAAGTAACGACGTTTTATTTTTATGGGGTAAAATAACCCCAACTTTCCGCCCTTGAGTTTTTTAAATTTTTTCCCACTATAGACCTTTAAATTTTCGGGGTGGGGGCTTTCGCGAAAAGGGATGTTTTTTTCTTTTAAAAATTTTTTTTTAAAATGGGCGGGCGAAAAATTTTTTCCCTTTTTGTCGGTCTGAAGATACGGGTAGTCGACCCCCGTTTTTTCCGAAAATATTTTTAAAAAGGGGCCTTTATTACGCAGGTAGCTTTTTGTCACAAAAAGGTTTTACCCCAAAAAAATTTTACAAAGCCCCTCAAAAACCTTTAAATCTAAAATAGCCGCCCCTTTTAAAAGTTTTGAAATTACGAAGATCGTTTAACGGCTTCCCAAAAATTTCATCGATTTTGTTACTTTTAAAATGTGAAACGGGGGGAAATTTTTTTCGTCGTCCCGGCCAAATGCAGCGTGTATGCACCCTTTGGGTTTTAAAAGCCACCCCGACGATTTTGTTACGCAAAAAAATTTCCCGGTTTTTAACGGTTTCGCGAAAAATTTTCCCCCCCGAGTAGCTTGAAAATAATGCGAGGGGCCCATAATAAATTTTTCAATTCCTAAATTGGTTTTTTCCAATCGGAGTAACCTTTTTTTCCCTCTTAAAGGAGAAACTACGTTATAGGGTAATGTCTATCGTGGGCACCTTTCGTCGTTCCCTTTTCCTCGCCCGGCCCGGATATAAATTGCGTTTTCCCCTTGGGGGTTTTTCACTCCCTTCTTTCAAACCGTGACTTTGCGATTTGAACGTTGGACGGGGGTGGAGGATCCGCGGGGGGTAACGCGGGTAGTAATATAGCAAAGATCCCCCCGCGCCTATTTTTAAATAACTTTGTTTCCCAAATGAAAAGCGGGGAGGGTTACCCTTATTCCCAGTATAATCACCCCCAAACCGATTTCCTTTCCCTTTTTTTCCCGATTGCTTTACCGTTTTTCCCCCTCGCGTACCCGCATCTTTTTATAATTTCCCGCGATATTCAAACCCCTCCACAATGTCCCCGTCTATAGTTACGACCCCTTGTTTTTCCCATTTAAATTTTTAGAGGAGGGAGAAAGGGCGGGTTTGCTTAAATTATCAAGGGGCCCCTTTACTACGATAACTTTTGGGGAACCCTTTTAAGGATTTTTTGTATCTTTTTCCGCAAAATTGAGCGCTTTTTTTTTCGCCAAACATACTACAGCGGCGCTAATGTTCCGTCGCGGGAAATTAAAAATTTGCGTTTCCATAAGTTCATCGTCATAAATGGGAATTATAAATCCTTTTGCTTTTTCGTGTCTTCTTTCATTTTCCCTCCATCGCTTTTAAAATCGCTGACTTTCTTTTTTGCGAAACGTTTTCTCCCCCCAACAATAAATTGAAGAAAAACGCTGAAGTACCCCCCCTTATACAGGGGGGTCCGGAAATTTTTTTGGGGCGCTTTTTTTTGGGGGCGCGACTATACATCCCCGAGCGATGGGACCGGTTGGGGAGGAAGGGGGGTACCCTTAGCTTTCCAACGGTGGGGCGCTAAAATTGGGTTTCCTGCGCTTGGGGGGTTAGGACCCCTTTTTCTGTGAACCTCTTCTAGTGGTCGCGTCGAAAATTTTTTGGGGTGGAGGAAAAATTTTGAGCAAAGCTATGCTTAAAATTTTTTTCGGGGAAAACTGGCAAACCCGCCTTTGGGAAATTTTTTTAAATTTTTTTCAAAAAGTTTGGGCCCCCCGGACTTTTTTTATTTCCCCCGGCTAAAAGGGACCAAAGGAAAAACCCGCTCGAGTCGGTTTTACAACGTACAAGACTTCGACGGCCTCCCTGAAAACATCCCAGTTTAAGGAGTTCCAAAATTTTGACGCCCTGGAAATCGCGTTGGCCAAAAATTTTTGACGGGAAGGGTCATATTCGAACAATTTTAAGTTTTTTTTTTACCCATGCGATCCTAAATTTTTTTTAAAAAAAAGCGAAGCATTACTTTCCGGACAACCCTGTACATTTCCATTTCGTTTCCTCGCCGACCCCCGATTGGTGAGATTTAAATACCCCCACATCTCTGCCTCGAGGGCCCTGACAAAAGGGGTTCCCGGGGGCCCCCTACGGAATTTTTAGTATCATTTTTCCAAAATTCGAAAATTCGGTTTTAAATTTTATTTTTGTGAATTACGGCCGAAAGCGTTTAAAGGAAAAATTTTTGGGTTTTCGCTGCAGGGCTTTTTGAGATTTTCCGACGAAATTAAAACCTTTTTTTGCTCTTTCCATTTTTGAATTGTAAATATTTTTTTCTTTTTTACATTTTACGCAACCAAATTTTACACAGAAAAGCGTTTTTTTTTAATCTCCCTATCCCGGGATAATATGCTCCCAGTATAGGGGGCAATAAAAATTTGGGTAAGAAAACCGCCCCGTTGCACCAAAATTTTTTTCTTAACTTTCAAATTATCTTTTTTTGCAGCAATAAGGGAGGCGATTTTTGGGCTAGAAGGCGTTTTTTTTCACTACCCCGCAAAACGGTACTTTTCCTTTTTAAAAGTATTAAAACCCCTCTTGGGAAAACACTTAAGGGGATTATTTTCGACGGAAGTAAAAAGCTGTTCTTTTTTTTTTTTAAAATAAAATAAAAATTTTTTAAAAAGGGTTCGTGTTTCTTTCCCGGAAAATCGTCTAAGGGTTTTTACCGCGCCCCTCGGAATTAAAAATTTTTTCGAAAGACGACGAGATGCCGGGTTTCGATTTTTTTTTTTTTTTTTACCTCGCCCGTGTAATTTTCACGGTGCCAAATCGTGTTTGAAAACAAATCTTTATACGCCCCGCCCCTTTTTTCGATTACGTGGAAAAGGACGGTAATACAGGGTTATTTTGTTTTGGGGGAAAAAATAAAGTCCGAAATCGATTTTTCATCTGGAAACGATTGTTTTTAAAACGAGCAATAAAATTTCCCCTGGGGGCTTCGAGGGGGAGCTCGTATTAAAGCCCCCTTCCCTAAAAATTAGGATCTCCCCCGGGTATACTTTACGCGCTAAATGCCGAAATTTTTCGCGCGATCGGGGATTTTTTTTTAAAAATACTATTTAAATTTTGCCCTTGAGAGATATTCGCGTTGTTTCCCCGTCCCCCGATGGAAGAGTTTTTCGAAAGAAAAATTAAAAACCGAGATTTTTTTGATGGCTTCCTTTTGTAAACAGATCTTTTTCGATAACCTCGCACTGACGACTCTTCAAAGTCGGGGTTATCAAATTTTCCGGGGGTGAGTGGATCGAAAAATAATTTTTTCCGGGGGCGGTAAACCCCCTGAAATTTTGATTTATTTTTCTTTGAGTTTTTCGGAAAGCTATTTTCATATACGTTTTTTTTTTCTTACGCTACTCTTTTTCTCTTTTATTTTCATCGCATTGCAAAGGGGTTTATAGGCCCCCCCTTGCCATTCGGGCCCTAAAAAATAAAATTCTCTCGAATCGAGTAAACGGACAGTTTGGACAAAAAACGAAGAAAAAGGTTTTTCCCCGAAAACGTTTTCCACATCCCCTAGGCCCGCAGCCCATCGACGGGCCAAGTGTTTTCCCGCGTACCCTTTTCCTTTTTCCCCCAAAAAAAACGCATATTTCCCCCGTTTTACCTACAATCTCGAAAAGAAAAAAAAGTCTTCCGGGGGGCGTTCTAAAAAAAAAAAAATTAGCCCTAAAGAGCGTCCGTGTATTTTAATTTTTTAAAATTACTCATAGTAGGAAAAGAGTTATGGCGGAAAAAGCTTTTCGCCGCGCAACCGGGGGGGCCCAAACCCCCGGCCCCCGGGGCGCATGCCGTTCCCACGTACAGCGAAAAGCGCCCATCAGCTGACGAAACCCCCACAAACTGATTGGGGCCCGGTTAAATTCCCAATACCGATCAGTGATGGCCCTGGTTAAACGCCCCGCTAAACCCATCAGTGACGAGCGCTAGTTCGCTGCCCACAAACAGTTTTAATCAAATTTCTCGTTGGTGTTTTAGGGTTTTTGATACGGACGTATGTGAGTTCGGCAGAATATATTTTAATATATAAAATTTAAGTAAAAAAGAATTTTTTTTTTAAAAATTAAAATTTTTTGTAAAGTTTTTAACAAAAAAAATTATATTAAAAAATTTTTTTAAAAATTTAATATTTCAATAAAAAAAAAATGATTTTGCCCTTTAAAAAGGTTTAAATTTTTAATTTTTTAAAACTAGAAAGGGGGAAAAAAATATTTTTTTTAAAAAAAATTTTAAAATTTTTTTACTGAACAATATTTTATTAAAAATATTTAAAATTTTTTTATTTATATTTTTCAAAATATTTTTTTTTTTTTTACTAATATCTACATCTTCTAACTTTATTTAAACTATTCCTTAACCTTTCAATAAAAAATAAAAATTTAAAAATCCGGGGTATTTTAAAAATCCGTTTAAAAATATGTAAAAAAGTTAATATTTTAATATTATTTTTGAAATACCTTTTAAATTTTACAAATTTAAATTTTTATAATATTTGCCTTTCTAGGGAAATGGGGGAAAACGCACCCCGTATCTCCGCAAAAATAGAAAAGGTTAAGAGGAGAGCCGAAAGTCATTGTTTTTGGTAAAAACCGAAGGGAAGGGGAATATCGTTTTGGTAAATTTCGTTTAATAACCCCCCTTATATTTTTTTTTTGTCACGCGGTTTTTATATCCGGAAATTTCGGTTCGCCGAATGGCTTTAAAACGAAGATTTTTCGGGTTTTCCCGGAATGCCTCTTAAAACCCGTTCTCCAGCGCCTTTCCCCCCTTTCCCTTTTCCCCTTCTTCTTTTTTCCCCTTTTTCTTTTCTTTTCGAACAATAAATCTTTAATACTATTTAAAAATTTAAATAAACGCCCATTTTTTTAAAATTCCAAAGGGTTTACCCCCTTTTCTTTGGGAAACTTCGCGGGTGAGTCCTTCGGGGGTTTTTTCGACCAAATAAAGCGTAAAATTTCGGGCCACCGGATACGAACGACCCCGATTTTAACACCTTTTCCGTAAACCCAGCGGTTCATCCGCATGTCGCCTAAAAAATTACCCGTTGCGGTTCGTATTCCTGCGGAAACTCCGCGACTTTTCAAAATACAGGAAAACCGGTCGTTTTTATAAAACCGCTTGTCTAATTTTTCTAAAAAATCAACAATTTTTAAACGCGCTTGAGCCGTCGTTTTAAAACCCTATTTAAATTAGTAAGAGGCCCAAGGGGACGATCGTCTTCTCGTAGTCGAAACCCAAACAATATCACCTCATCGTTTTCGGGAAAATATCGGGTTTTTTATGTTTAGGGGTAGTGAGCCAAAAATCTTAATCGTTCTTGTTTTTGGGCAATCAGGTATTTGGGAAGTTTTTAAATTGACCAAATTTACCCCCAAAAAAATTCAAGCATAATTTTTCCCCCGAGGCGTAAACCCGGGTTGTGTGCCTGGTTTTTCCCTTTTTTAAAACGTTCCTTCATACTTTCCCCAAAACTCACGGATTTAAAGCTCTTTAGAAACGTTTTTTGACACGTTGTCCCGGGATCCTAGCTTCTTTCTTTAAAGTTTTGAAATGTATTGATGTTTCCCTAATAACCCCCCTTTTCGCTTTTGGTTTTGTAACGAGTGATGTTATTTGCCCCAAAATTTAAAAACCCCTGTCACGAAATTCCTTTTCGATTTGGGTTTTCGTAATTCCCCCCCGATACCCTGTACCCCTTAATTCGCGTTCGTGAGCCCTTTTTGAGTACAGCAATTGAGAAAAAGTTTTTGCAGCAACTACGACCCTAACGCCCCAAAAAATTTTTTTACCCTGACCGATAGGGAAAAAAGGGTGAAAAAAGATCGCGGGGGGGGAAAATACTTTACAAACGCCGACCCCCCCCGACTGAATCGAAATTATAAACCCCGGGGATAATCCGAAATTTAAATTTCCCCGCATTTCCCCCCTACGTAAAATTGGGCGGGTGAAACCCAACCGGAAAAAACACCGGTTTTTAACACAAAAGGATTTCAGAGAACTACATCCACGTACGTACTTTTCTTTACCATGACTCGTACGCGTTTCGATATTTTCCCGTCGTCCGCCCCTAAATGAGTCTCCGGGGGGTCGAGCGGGTTTTTTTTCTCCCATCATTTGAGTCGATTTTTAAAATTCGGATCTCGACATTTTCATTTTCCCCGCATCAAAAAATGCATTCCCCCTTTCTCAATCACCCTATTCCGGGGCTTTCGAAGAGAAATGTCGTTTAAAAGGGTTTTTGGGTTTGTGCGGAACACTGTATTGACGGGTTGTCGAAAGCAGTCCCATCGCCCATTTACCCCAAAAAAACTTGGACAACCCTGCCCAAAAAAAACCGGGGGAAAATGTAATACCTTTAAAATTGCGTTCGTTTTTTTGAATCGTAGTATAAAGAAATAGCGTACCACGCGTTAAATCGATATTTTTCGAGCGGACCACCCTGGATAAAATTATGAGCCGGGGCTCCCCCCTCTTTTCCCTATCAACCATTGCAGGGCTTTTTCGCGAGGGGTATTCGCCCTTTCGGTATCCCCCCATTTGGGAAAGATAACCCATCCCCCTCTTTTGCGTAAAAAATTTTTTTTTAAAAACCGCATCAGTTGGGGGCGATGGTTGTGCATTCCTCGAAAGGACAACGTTTCCAGCTCAAAAAAGAATTTTTTCTAAAAACCCTACCGCTCGCTAAAGGTATTTACATCGTTAAGGGCAATAAAGCAATATTTCACGTTGAAAAACAAACCCATAGTTTTGCGCGCGTTTATCCCCGGAGTGCCCCGCGAGAAAATTTTTTCGCGGGTTTTTTCATCTGCATAGAATTTGGTTTTGAATAATATTTAACACCGGGTAACGCTCCCGACATAGACTGATTTGATGTATTGAATAATGTTGGAAAAAATTTCCTTTATTCCTACCTTTTTGTCAGTCCAAAAACTTTAGGTAAAATTGGAAAAAAACCAATCGGCCCGTAATTGATACTATCGAAAAATTTTTGTAAAACCTAGCGTTAAAAACAACTATTTTTTTACCGTTTAAAAGACTCGAGGCCCCTAAACATGGTTTTCCCCGATAATTTTTAAAAAAAAATTGCCGGGCGGGAAGATTTTGCGTTAGCCGGGGATGCAAATTTTTTTTTTTTAAAATATTTTTGGCCGGGCCCCGTTCGAAATCTACAAAATTTCCCGCCCCAGGGTTTTTCCCACAAAATATAAATTCGCGAATACCCAAAACCCGCGACATTTTCCCCCCCGCATTTCAAACTATTTCTGCCCCTCCTTTTGCCCCAAAATTTTTTGAGCGAAGCAGAGCGAGGTACGTGAATTTTTACTTTGTGCTACCCTTTGGGGCGTTTCCCCTTTTCCTCGTTCAAAGTCATTTAAAACCCCAATGCGAACCCCCGGGTTTTCCCACGGTTCGCGAGTCCCCGAAAATTAATCAAAACCCTTCCGGGGGTCATTTGTTTGTCGTCGTCGTCGTTTTTCCGCTTTTTGTTTTTTTGCATTTCCTCCCCGTGTTCGGAAGTGCTCGGGATCGGGACATTATCGCCATGCCGACGAAGGGGGAAACAAAATTTTTCCAACAAGATGATTTAAAGGGGTTTAAGAGAACGACACGTGCGCAAAAAAGCCGTGTCGCATTCGGTTTTTTTTTTTTTTTGAATCCCAAAATCCGCAACTTCGCAAAATCGTTTTAGTTTCACAAACACTCCGAAGGGGGATTTCCAAACGAAAGATTTTAAACCCGCGATGACGCTCCCAAACAGGCATTTGAAAATTTTACCCTTAAATTATCGGGACCTCCAGTGATCCGCATTTATTGCTCGCACGGGGGCTCTCCGTTAAATCGCGGCCCTTTATTTTGAGCATCGAATCCCTTTACAAACGGAGCGGTAAATTAAAAACACGGGGGACAAAACCCCGCCCCCCTGCCCGCTGCAAATTTTAAAATTAAAAATTTCATCGAAATGTTTATTTTTTAAACTTTTATAAAAAGATTTAGACGAGGTTTTTTTTTCCCCCTTTCAAAGTGGGTTTGAAATTTGGTTTTCCCTGAAAAGGGGGGATTACCCCCCTCGACCCAAAAAAATCGTCGTTATATATTTTTATCCGACATTTTCGCTCGCGAGTTTTTCTGAAAAAAGCCGATTTCCTCAATTCCAAACCCCTTTCCCCCGAACGGGACAAAAAGGGATTTCCCCGTAAGGGTTTCAACGCAAATCGCGCTTTTTAACACCGGTTTTTTTCTTCTCACCGCCCCCAAACCCTTTCGCGTGTTTAAATCTCCCCTGCGTAAAAATTTAAAAATCGTTAAAAAAATTTGAACCCATACAAGCGCGCGAGGAAGCATAAAATTTTCGGAATTTGGGAAAGTTTAAAAAACGAGCGTTTGGGAAAAACATCGTCGTAAAACCGGGTTTGGCCGCGGGCCAATGGGGGGGAGGGTTTTTAAAAAACCGAATGTTAAATTTTGCGTATAAACGGGTTTCCTTTCCCCAGCTTTTTCGCTAACAGCTTTGAGTTCCCAAATATTTCGTAAGCAAATTTGAAAGGGGTTTGGAAAAGATTTTCATGCGGGGGCCCCGGGTTAAAAATTGCGGAATCGAAAGATATGCCGACGTTCCCCCGGTTCGCACGAACAACCTTTAACTGTAAAGGGGCGCAAAAAAGCATTTTCAAAACCCCTCATACACGTTTTTCCTTGGGGTTCGGACAAATACGGAAACTAATTTCCCCCCCCCTTTTTACACCAAAAAAACCCCAAAAGGACGCACTTTTTTTCCCCCCAAAATTTTAAATATCTAAAATCCACGGGGCCTTTTTATTCGCTATTTTTTTTCCCCCGCTTCTTTCTTTTTTTTTCCCCTTTCCCCAGCAGCCTTAAATTCGCTCTTCGTCGGAATTTTTCCTAGGGGAGGGGGTTTTGGGGGAATCTTCTTGTTGTATTCTGACGTTCCTTCCCCCACCACTCGTACTGTGAGAAATAAAAATTATATTAACAAAATAAAATATTTAATAAAATATTACTCTCTTACGTTTGAATTTTTATTAATAATGTGAAAATGTTGTTATTAATAATAATTATGTTAAGTTCACTTACGTTTTAATATTCTTTTACCGGGGTATCAAGAGACACGGTAGTGTCTCACGACCAGTTAAGGGCGTAGCGGAGACACCGTGTATCTTAACGCGAGTCGGACATTTGAGTCTTTATAATATTTCGAATCCTCAATAATGGCTGAAGCAATCGAGTTTATACTAGACTTAATCGATAGATTGAGTTCGAATTATATAATAAAAGTGTCTTTATTTCTGCTCTACGTGATTTGTAAGCAGAGATATATAAATGCAAAGTCGAAATATGAAAAATTTCTATTAAGAAACGTCCCCGTCATCATTATCATCATTATCATCATTATCATCATCATTATCATCATCGACCACGCATACATAGTAGTATCGTGCTACACGTATTCACACGTATACAACACATGCGCACACATATATCACACGTACACAACACATGCAAGATGCATGTAGTGGTAATTTTGTCCATCTCGCACGTTTTACAACAGATGGCGATAGTGGCGCTCCGCCATATCGGCAGCGTGCGGAGTTATGTTGGCTAACTCTCTCCTCTCTCTCTCTCTCTCTCTCTCTCTCTCTCTCTCTCTCTCTCTCTCTCTTTCTCACACCACACACACAACACTCTCTCATTTCTCACTCCACTCAATCACTGTTCGTATTGTGTACTTATTTAGTACATTCATGATCGGCAGCGTGCGGGGTTATGTTGGCTAACTCTCTCTCTCTCTCTCTCTCTCTCTCTCTCTCTTTCTCACACACACACGCACACACACACACTCTCTCTCATTCTCACTCACTCACTCACTGTTCGTCTTGTGTACTTATTTAGTACATTCATGATTAAACATCTATATGCATTAATGTGAAATTTACTTACAATTAGTTTTACTTGAAATATTCAATCTCTAAAGTGTTTATCTTATAAGATAGACAAAAAAATCTGAGTAAATAATAAGAAAAAAAAAACAAGGATTATTATTGTCATAATTTTTTATCAATTAAGTACTCTCAACTATCCAATAATTAAATAAATACGTACAAATGTGCGCGCGTGTACACACATACACCTATTGATATTAAAGAGATTGAAGGAGAGGAAGGAGAAGATAAAAATTTAAATATTCACATATATTTTCAATATTATATATGAATTTATAGTTTACATATCTAATTAATAATGAATTTCTAATTAGTATTAAACATATCAAAATAAAGAAATACTGTATTTTCAAATGAATAAAATTATTGAATACGACTTAAAAAAAATTTTTAAACATAGACTTAAAAAAATTAATTAATTAAACAAATTCCAAAATTTGAAAAAATAAACTTTAAAATTTTATATGCAACGCTTTTTTAAAAAAATTTTTTAAATTCTATTTTTTTTGACAATTATCTCAATCAACATCACGTCCCCATTGCGCATGCGATACCTCTACAGCCACATTATTGCTCCGGGATAGCGTTTTGCCTACGATACTTACATGTACTTCTTCTTCCTTTTCTGACCAACTCTTGCTTTCCACGTAATCATGTTTTTACAGTTATCGTTTGCTGTATATCTTCCAAACTTTTTTTCGTTGAAGTGTATTTAATTAATTTAAATCTCTGCGAAAAATTTAAAGATAAGGGATAATTTAAACTATAAAAAATGGTTCATGGAAAAGACAAGGTTGATACAATAAAAAAACATACATGTATTTGATCCTGCGGCATGGTTTAGAAGTTGATTGAGATTTAAAAATATAATGAAAATAATAAAAAAAAAAAAGACACATTATTTGTATCGTGCTGGCATAAATTTAAGTTTTTGAGTTAAAAAAAAAATAAAATAATTAAAAAAAAAGGAAATTAATCATCATTAAAAATTTGAAATCTGTAGAAAACGTTTTGCAAAAAAAATGGAGCTTGAGCTCTAGTAAATCTAAAAAAAATGTAAACCTTTAAAAAAAATAATGATTTATTAATAATTAATATAAAACCCCAAATTTTTTTGCAAATTCACATAAAAGGTTGAAGGGTAAGGGGGGGCTAAAAGTGAAAAAATTTAAAAAAATAGTTAACATAATTTTCATAAACTGAAATTCAAAATTTTAAAAATATTTGAAATATTAAAATTTTTATGAAAGTTTTGAAAAAAATTTAATAAAAAAAAAATTTTTTCTCGGCTGAATTTTGTTTTAATAAAAAAAAAATTCGAGCAATCGGAGCTATGCGGATAAAGCCAAAAAAAATTTTTAAAATAATTAAGTCAAACTCATTATTAAATTTAAACTTTGCCCCTTCGGGTCTTCTTCAAAAAGGAAAAATACAAAAAACAAAATAGAAATAAGGGAAATCAGAAATTAAAAAAACCCTCTCAATAAAAAAAATTTAAATTAAATATCATTCCCTCCTATTCAAACCGCCGGCCGTCGGAGTGTCTCCCAAAGGTGCCATCTGGGAAGGAAGCGGACTTTTGACTCTTCCAACACTAACAACAGGTATAAATTTTAAAGTAAAAATTTCACAAAATTTTAAATTAAGAACCGGGAAAACATCACCCCGCAGCAAAACAGAGAGAAACATCTACACGTACCATACTTTAAGTTTTTGGGTTTTTACCCGACACATCGTAAAATTTTACGCAAAAACAAATATAAAAAAAAATTTGAAAATAAAAATAAAATAAAAACAACTAAACAAATGCACCATATAAAAATTAAAAAAAAAACCCGGCTAGTAAATCAAAAGCAGTTTTGGTAAATTTTTCTTTTAACAGATAAGTTCTCTTTTAATTTATAGGTCGCTAGTAAATTTAAACATTCCTCTGATTTTATGTGATTTTTTTGGAAAATTCAAACGTTTCCCCAAAAAAAAGGTCCGTTAAGATTTTAATCCTCCCAAAAAATTTAGGGTTAAATAATTATGTTCCGATTGCTGATAATTGGCCCTTTTTTCTTTTATTTTGTTGGATTTTCTTCATCATTGTTTTCAAAAATCTACCCGTCCCCCTGTACACGCATCAAAATCCATACAATAAATTTTTATAAACTTAAATTTTATGGATTCTTTGGAAAATTACCCTTTGTGTATTAAAAAGATTTACGGAGACTTTTAAATTTCCCGTAAGAGGGAAGGGAATCCAAATCACGTGAAATGTCCTCGATTCTCTTCATACATTTATAACGGAATTAAAGTACGAATTTTTTCGCTTAGAATCTTTCTTGCAAAAATTTGCTCTTTGTTATGAACTTTTATTATGGAAGAAAAACTTTTTAAAAAAACCCCGCTTTAATTTGAAATATAAAAATTTAAGGATAATTTTTGACAAAAAAACTCCAATCATAACTCAATTAACTTTATGGAAATTTTGGATGAATACCAAAAAAACTATCTATGAGGCTGATAATGGGCCTTTTTTATGAAGAGGATTTTGCATAAAAATTTTAAAAAACCCCTGATACGCGGCTTATAAAAAAAAAAAATCATTCTCCCTTTTTTTATAAAATGGGGAAACTAAAAATTTTAATCGTTGTCAACCCCTCCTCCATGGGAACTGCAAACTGGGGGTGGAAAAATTGAAATTTTTTTAAAACTATTTTGCAGGAGGGGGGGGCCGCCAAAGCATATCGCAACATATAAAAAAAAAATGGAATGGCAAAGGGAAACGCAGCAATCGTTTACTCCCCAAAACTTGCAACGTGATATCCGAAAAAATCGGGGAAGGGGGAACCCTAGGGGTGCCCAAAATCGTTTATAACTCATTATTAAACTAAAATAAGTCGAGTTCATAATAAAAGAATGCCATAAAAAAATTTATCTCGTGGATAATACACTCTTTTTTTAATATACCCCCCCCTCGGGTTTAAATTTAACCATACCAGGGAAAAATGGTGAACAATGTTTTTAACACTAGTGAAATAGCTTCATCACTATCCACATAAACCATTTAATTTTTCAAAATTGGAAAAATCAAAATACCCAATCGGTTTCGGAATTGCCTTTTATATTATCTTATGTAAAAATTTTGCCCAAATAATAAAAAGGGTATTCCTAGATGAACGAGCATTTTTAAGGGAATTCGGGTTTTGCCCTTTCGGCAGACCCCTACGCTCTCGGTAAAAACCCGCGTGCAGTTCGGGATTTATATGTTTTGAAGAAATTAATTCTTCGTTTCCTTCTTTAAAATTTCCCCGTGAATTGTTTATTGGGTTTCCTAGTGGTCTTTTTTACAACATAAAATTTCCCGGGTTTCAGCCAAAATCCACATTTTTCCATGAAATTTGTTCATCCAACCGTATTTCCCCTTATCCCTTCAAATAAATATCGGATTGTTTTGGTGAATTCCCTAATTGAAAACCCTTTAAAAAAAAACTATTTTTTTTGTGGCTTTTTCTGAATGGAAAATGAATTTATTTATTAGGAAAAGGTCCTTCTGACTGCAGTCGTTTTTCCACGGGGAGTTTAAAAATTTTTGTTCCATTTTTTTCAAAACTAGGGTTTTTATCTTTTCAAAAACTGGCAGACAAATTTCTCCAACCGCAACAATCTCAAATTTCCCCGGGTACGATACGGATAAAAATTAAAACCCCTTTTATCTCTTTTGTAAAACATCGGGATTTAAGAAAAAAGGGGAAGTGGGCTAAAGGGGAAAGCTGAGAGAGGACGGCGAGAATTTTAAATCTTTAATAAAAAATTGATCGTTAAAAAAATTTACCAAAATCACTTGTGATTTCATAGCCGGGTTTTTTTTTTTAGACTTTTGATATGAGTGCCGATTAGTTTATTTTGTTTAAATTTTTTTATTTCATTTTATTTTAATTTGTTTTTTCGTTTAATGTATCGATGTGTCGAGGTAGATACCCGGGTCGTTAGTATGTGTCAGTGTAGCATCGTTTCTCTTTTTTTGCTGTCGGGGAGTGTTTTTCCCCGGGTTTTTTAATTTTAATCTTGTGAATTGTTCTCTTTTAAATTTTATACATTTTTTTAGTGTTGGTAAGGGAGTCAGCTCCGTTCCCTTCCGAGGTCACCTTGGGGAAAACCCCGAGGGCCCGGAGGGGTTTTTGAATGGGGGAGAGAATATTTTAAATTTTATTTGCGGAGTTGTATACGAGTTTTAAAATTTTTATGGTACCGTTTCTTTCTATTTTGTTTTTTGTATTTGCAGCTATGAAGCCCCAAGGGGTAAAAAGTTTAGTTTTAAAAAATGATTTTTATTTAACTCATTTTATTATTAATTTGTGCAGTCATCCGCATGGGCTCCTTTTTCCGTCGAGATTTTATTTTTTTGTAACACAAAATTGAGCCAAAATTAAAGTTTTTTTAATTTTAATTACGTGGCTGTAATAAGGCCCTTTGGGAAATTTTTTTTCCAATTTGTTGGACCAGTTTTAATTGGGGGCGGTCAAACTTTAAAGGGTTGGGGTTAAAAATAAAGTGATAATTAAACTTGCGAATAAAATTTTTTTAAAGATTGTTTAAATCAGGATGTTCACCCCCAAAAAAAAAATCTTGTTTCTTTTCTTATGCTAAAATTTTATCATTAAAGTCGATTGAAACCAAAAATTTTTATAAAGACTATTAAAAAATTTTTTAAGAAAAATTTATGATGCTCATAGAAAAGCAAAAAATCGATTGTTTTATAACCTTCTTCTCATATGATCTCCCGGTTTTTTTGTGGGGTTTTTCGGGGGGGGAAAGCAAATCATTACTTTTTTAAATAAAGCGGGTTCCTGGATAAAAATTTTAATGGCTTTAGATAAAAAAAAAAATTAAAAAAGGAATATCCTCCATCCAAATTTTACACGGTCGAAAAAATTTTCTTAAAAGGCCAGTGAGCGGGCCGTCCATCTTCACGTTTCCTTTAGCCCATTCCTTTTTTCTTTAAACCCGAGGTTGCGACAAAAAGATAAATGGTTTTAAATTTTAAACCCTTAAAAACCGTGTGAAATTCGAGATTGTTGCGGTTTTGGAAAGGAATTTTTGTCTGCCAGTATTTGACAAAGATAAAACCCCATAGAGTTTTGAAAAAAAAGGAACAAAATTTTTTAAAAATCCCGTGGGAAAAAAAACTGATCAGAAGTGAGCCCCTTTTCCCTAATAAATAAATTCCTATTTCCCGTAAAAAAGCCACACAAAAAATAGTTTTGTAAGGTTACAAATTGACGGGTAAATTATCCAAGACAATCCCCATATTTTTTTTTGAAGGCGGGTAAGGGAAAACCGTTCGATGACAGAGTATTTTTCAGGGCAAAATTGTGATTTTTTGGCTGACCGGGATCTTTACTTTAAAAAAAATCCGACTGGAAACCCCCAAATTAATCAATTAAAAAGGAAATTTTTTAAGAGTGGGAAAAAGAAGAATTCATTTTTCAAAAAAATTAAACCCGAATGAGGCGGGTTTTTCAAGGGGTATGGTCGCCGAAGGGGGATAAAAAAATTCCCTTTCCTGTATGTGTCATCTAGGAAACACCTCTTTTTATTGGCAAAATTTTTTAAAAATAATTTAAGGCAATTTCCCAAACCGTTTTCCCCATTTTGTAGTTTCCAATTAGTAAAAAAAATGGTTTTGTGGGATATGATGTGAAGCAGTTTCACAATTACATAGTTTACCAACGTACCATTGGATATGGCTTGATTTTTAATTTAAAAAATGGGGGGGTTTTGAAAAAAGGGATTTCCCGGAGAATTTTTTTTGGAATTCGTTTTTTTTGAACTCATTATTTTTTTTTTAAAAGTATTTTTCAACAGACTTTTGGCAGCCAGGGTTCCCCCCCCTTCCCGATTATGGGATATCCGTTGAAATTTAGAGTTAGGGATTGCGCGATTTCCCGCCTTTATTTTATTTTGAAGGAGAAGGGGGGGGCCCCAACCCCCCCAAAAAGAAAAAACCCAACCCCACCTAGTTGCAGTTCATGGGGGGGGGGTTGACAAAACCATTTTAATTTTTTTAAGCACCAATTTAAAAATGGGACTGATTTTTTGTTTATAAGGGGGGGGGGGTTATAGATATTTAAATTTTTAAACCACATCCTCTCGTCATAAAAAAGGACCATTATCACCTCAATGAGTTTTTTGGCTTCTCATCCAAAAAACCTAAATAATTTTTTGGTATGTTTGGGGGTTTTTTGTCAAAATTCCCTAAATTGATTTCACACATTACAAAAAGCGGGGTTTTTTTAAAAAAGTTGTTCTTCAAAAAATAAGTCATAACAAAAAGAAAAAGTTGCAATGACAAATTCTAACGCAAAAAAAATTTTGTACTTTAAATTCCGTATTTATAAGTTCGAAGAAAGGACATTCACGTGTTTTGGGATGTCTTCCATATTAAGAAATTTAAAAGTCTCCGTAAATTCATTAAACACAATAATTAAGGGGGAAAACCCAAAAATTATTTATAAAATTTTATGGAGGATGGGGGGGTTTTTTTAAAAAGGGAACGGGAATTTGTGAAAATAGGATGAAAGAAAATGAAAAAAAAAAAAAAGCGAAAATATCATAGGAAAAAAGATTTGAACATGAATTTAATTGGGGGATGTAAAATTAGACGGGAGCCTTTTTTGGTAAACGTTTGATATGGGGAAAACCCATAAAAGTCAGGGGGAAATTTTAAATTTCTAGCGCATGTAAATTAAACGAAATCTTGATCGTTAATAAAAAAAATTTCCAAAATCTACTTTGGATTTACATAGCCGGGTTTTTTTTGTTAGTTTTTTATAGAGTCCCCATTTTTATTTTTTTTATTTTTTTTTTATTTTTTATTTTATTTTTTTATTTGTTTTTGCGTTTTTTGTACGAGTTTTTGGTGAAAACCCCCAGGTTAGATGATGTGTCACGTGTCTCTCTTCTCTCTGTTTTGCTGTCGGGGGGGTGTTTTTCCCCTTCTTTTTTTAATTTTGTAATTTTACTTTTTTAAATTTTTACCATTTTTTAGTGGGGGGAAGGGGAGTCACGGCTCCTTCTTCCTGACGATGGCACCGTTAGGGAGACACTCCCCCCCCCCGGGACGGTTTTAAAGGGGGAGAATTTTTTAAATTTTTTTGGGGTTGTTGATACAGTTTTTTTAAATTTTTTGTACCGATTATCTTCTTTTTTTTTTCTTTGTATTTTGCGCTCGAAGAAGACCCGAAGGGGGGGCGAAAGTTTAGAATTTAAAAAATGATTTTGATTTGAGATCTCTTTTTTAATTTTTAATTTTTTTGCATTTATCGCTAGGCTCCGATTGCCGTCGAGATTTTATTTTTATGTAAAAATTATCCTTTAAAATTTTTTTAGTAAATATTGCAGGAAACGATTTATATGAAAAAATTAAAATAATTTTATTTTGAAAAAAATAAGTGACCTTTAAATAACCTTGAAAAAACGCCTTTAGGAAAAAAATCTGTGTCACCTTTTTTTTTTCGAAATCCTCAACTTTTTCTTTTTAGTTTAAAAATGCTCGCTTGTACACACCCACCTACACACCACTATCACCCACCACACACACTATGGGAAATTTTTTGGGTGCTTTGGAGGGAAAGATCGGATTCTAGGTATGTTGTACCTCATTTTTGGCAAAGAAAATTTTTGAAAACAGTTTAATAATTGTTCTTTCGGTCATAAAAATATCCCCAAAAAAAAATGATATAATCTAAAACTCACCTTTAAAAAAAGGTAAAAAAAAAGGGCCAGTTAAGGGCACCCATTACAAAAAAATTTTCCATTGCAAAAAACCCCTGAGAATCCTATTTTCCCATTGCAAACCCATGTAGAAAACCTATGAAAATTAAACATTGCAAACCCTGTAGAATCCTAGGGAAAATTTAAACCATTGCAAACCCCTGTAGAATCGACCCATTCAAACCTATGTAGAAACCTATGAAAAATTTAACCATTGCAAAATCAGTAGAATCCTATGAAAAATTAACCATTGCAACCCATGTAAATTGTATTAAAAATTTTCCATTTTCAAAATTTTGTAGAACCTAATTGCAAACCCCGTAAATAGAATTGTTTAAAAAAATTATCGATTATAAACCCATGTCAATCGTAACAAAAGTAATAAATAAAAAAAAAAATTGCCCAAGTGAAATAGAAACTTTTACCATGGAAAAATTTAAAATTGCAGACATATATAGAGTCGTATAAGAATCAGTAAAAATTTAAATTGCAAATGAGAATCGTCCAAAAAAAAATTTTTCTTTAAAAAAAAAAAATAAACAAAATGCCAAGTCCATGCGCCATGTGAAAAAGAAATAAAAAATTTTAGTTAAAAAAA